>NC_140934.1:92429111-92674111 GCF_014529385.1 Adiantum capillus-veneris
ACATAATGGCTAAAACTCATGCAAAAATAAACAATTGAGTGACCTTATTTTGTTTTCATTTCTATCATATTTGAAGTGCAAATGAAGTGAAAGTGTACATGAACAAATAGTGTGCATCTTATTGTACTAAGCTACTTATGCATTATTGTATTAAGTGATGATGTAAAACATTAGTATGCTTATGCACAAAACATAGATAGAGATGTAAGCAAGGCATCTAGAGAGCAACATAGATGGAATAGTCAATCACATTTTTAATATTAAAAGAAATCCAACTCATCTCTTTCAAATTGGAAGCTTTCCTGGTACATTGGAAAGTATGTGCCCTAATCTTTTCATAACTCTACTCTTAGATATGAAAAGTTTTATAATTACACAATGTAGCAGATATGGACCTTCATCCTTAAAAGCTTGCTAGCTTACCCAGTTTGTACTTTTGACTTGGTAGGACTTTTGTCAACTCTAAGTAGACCAAGGGAAAGATGTCCTTCTTATTATATAAGCAGTTATGATGTGCACTACTACCATGTCTTGCTCATAAGAAAGATGCAAGGATCGAAGCAAGTAAGAGAGTGAAGCAGAGACATTGAATCCAATTGTGTTCCTATCATTGAAACCAATTCTAGAACCCACACCATTTTTTTTAAAAAAAATTATTATTACATTGACTTCTCTTAGCTTTCATCTCTTCACACCATGCTAACTTATCTAATTTCTATAATAGGCTTGGGAGCATTGCGATCAAAGTAGACCAAAAGGAGGACTCTCTCTCTCTCTCTCTCTCTCTCTCTCTCTCTCTCTCTCTCTCTATCTATCTATCTATCTATATATATATATACACACACACACACACATTCCCACCCAATAGAATTAGAGGACTCTGAAGTTTGTTGAACAAGGGCTAGCACCTCCTGAAAAATAATGTCTACGAGAAGCTCCAAATCTTGGTATCAAAGAATGCTTTGCAACATCTATCAAAAGGTCATGTCATGCATTAGTTTTAAAAATGTGATAGACTCTCGGACGCAAGCAACACTCGGAGGATTGGTCTAGGACTACTTGTGCTTTATGGTCAGCAGAGGGTATGCCTATGACGAGGGGAAATCTTGGCTTTCGGTAATTAAAAAAGCTTAGAAGAACATGATAATGGACCTTATGTATCAAGGATAAGGGGGCGAGTTGGTTGGGATAGCTGCCCTAATAGCCGGTGTAATTTTAGTCCCTGGATGATGTCATGGCTCAACACGAGCATGACAAGACCTTGTAATTATTTGGGTTGTTTAATATAATTCACTCACAATTGTGAGTTTTGCTATTAAAATAAAAAATAAAAAAAATGTGATAGACTATACATGTAGGAAGAGAGTATTGCCAGTGTTCCACTTGGAAGAGAAGATAGCCCTATGAGAATAAAGACGATGTTTCCTTGGCCGCAGCAGCGCGCAGGTCACATACTAGTTGCTATTAAAACAAAAAGGAAAAATTATCAAAATACCCCTCTAATTTGTGGAAATTCCCAAAATACCACTCAAATCTCAAAAATTCCCAATATACCCCCAATATTTTGTCATGAATTCCCAAAATGCCCTTCAAATTTTCAAAAATTGCCAAAATACCCCTGGTAGTGAGATTAAATTTTTCCAAAGATAAAAAAATATGTAGCTATTCATAAGAAGACTGATTGTCTATCAATCGAAGATGCTAAAACTAGAATTTGGGTTGGTTATGTGGCTTTCGAGATGAATCACTTCATTATTTTTAGACATAATCGACTTTTTTTACGAGGTAATTTGTGACAAATTACATGCTAAGCACTCAAAAACGGATCTCAATTGTAAAAAAGGAATAAAGCTTAGACGGTGATGGAGAAGATTGCAAGGAAGTGAGCGAGAGAACAAGATCCAAAACAAGGCTTTGAGGAGGTGATGCCAATCTTTCTAAGGGTCGTGTGCACCTAGGTTATGGATACAATAACCCTCAAGGGTCTATCAAATTAAGGGTTTTTGGTACGTAGTAGTCAAACCTTCACCCAAATCAAGGGGGAAATCTAGTCGGTAGGGAACCCCAAAAATTCGAAGGTTTGAACAAAAAGGGGCGGGGTTCAAGGCAGGAAAGACAGGGTCACCACTCGAGCGAGAGCCTCCTGCAAATGTGTTGAAAAATGAGGACCATTAACCAAAAACGAAAAAATATAATTATAATTTATACCTAGGCTTGGTATGTCTTGTAACTTGTTCTCATCGCCCCAACATCTTCATCCATTTCACAAGAGAAACTAGAGTCCATGCATTTTCTTGTTGTGGAGATTCATTACCCCAAGCACCCTGGTTTCATGCCCGACCAAATATAAGGTGTTCGAATAGTGTCCTGCATGTTGAGGGTTCAAGCACTCCAACCACGGGTCCTTTACGGTGTTCGAATAGTGTCCTGCACGTTGAGGGTTCAAGCACTCCAACCACGGGTCCTTTAATGGCCCCGAGCGGTGGGATCCACAGTCCCAAGTGCATGGGTTGAATCTTGAGGCGATTCAAGGGTGGCAAAACAAGAGAGTGTGGCTTATGCCCACAACTCTCGAACCCCTACAACCCCCTTGGGAGGCATGTGCCCTATCCATCACATCGCACACCCGCGCATGTCTAATGATTCATATGGGAAACCAAATCTTGATAAATAAACTAGGACATGCCCCCTCGGGACTATCTGTACATGAAGCCAAGTGATGGGATCAACATCGCGGAAGTGGGGCGCGTATCACGAGAAAATCGTCATTGTCCATGCGACGAGGGTGGATAGGTGCCAAAAATGTAAACCCGGGCAAAAGATGAGACCTTGATGTTGTCGACATGGCATTGCAAACGTTTGATGCATTTTGATGACGAGACATACATGTGGCATTATTAAATGCTTGGTGGGACACGTGGATTGAAGTACATGGCTCTACTAAGGAGGCAAGCTAAGGAGGGAGAAGAGAAAAGTAGGAATTCAAATTTTGAATTGACTTGCGCCCTCCCTCCACACCATGGCTACACAGGTAAACCTGGGCTCTCTACGCAAGTTTTTGGGCTACCCCTTGAGCGTCCTTCTTTCTTCTCCATCAAAGCCCCTTTCACCTCTTGGTTTCCCCCTACAGGATGAGTCTCCCATCATCCCCTTTGAGCTTCTCTGCAGGTGACTCTTGGTGTTATTTTGTGTGCGCCTAGCTAATCCTAAGAGCAGCTCTCCTCCTCCTCTCTTCATCGGATTCAACTCCACATGCGGCCTTCTCCGATTCATCCCTTGAGGCTTCTCACACAATTCCAGTGCCTTTTCCCTTTCACCTATGATTTGTACTCAAGAGCACAAAACATTCGGGTAACATTGTGCCACCTCTCCATACATGCATGGTAATTGGGAGAACCTAGACGTGATGATGTGTGAGTGTGTGTGCACGCGGAAGCCATGGGGGCTCAAACAATGCAAGTTTGCACATTAAAAAAAAAACAGAATGCTCAAGTTTATGTGTGTTGCCACTTGTGTGTGTGTGTGTGAGAGAGAATCGCTCTTTGGGACCATTTGAGATTGACTTGTGTAGCCATTTGTGTGTGTGTGTGTGTGTGTGTGTGTGTGTGTGTGTGTCGCTCTTTGGGACCATTTGAGATTTAAATATACCTCTAAGGTTGGGTTCATATTGAATCGGCGGAAGAAACAAGTCTTTGCAAATCTGACGCCGCGTAGTGTGAACAGTGTGGAGGAGGAAAAGTGAAAAACTGAAGGGGGCTAAGAGAGGCCATCAACTCTTCCCGGGGGGAGGGGGGGGTGAAAAATGGAAGGCCCGGTGGAAGAGTGCCTCAACTCCAACCAATCAAATTTTGTCATGGAGCATCAACGCCCCTTTGCATTTCTCTTCCGTCGCCTAGTGTGAACCCACCCTAAGTTATAATGCGGATTTCCAAGCTTTTGGCAAAAAGTGCAAAAGAGCGCGGTGGCATGAGTGTGAAAGAGAGAAGTAGATGAATAATAGCCTACCTGGACTATGGAGTGTGGACAGAGGATCCAGGCGAGCAAAAAAGCCAGATTCTCATTCCCTTCCTACTTGTCATGACTCATCAGCGAGAGGTGGGACGGGACAAAAGTGGCGCTGCATGCCCCTCCAATCGTACATACATGTCCCACAATCATATGATTTGTCTAAAATCAAAATAAACCACAGGCTTCCACAGCAAAGAACGTTTGTGCAATTAGGGAGTCTTGGTTTCACAAGACGTCTCTGATGCTTAGAAGGGCACAACCACCATCATCAGCACACACACCCAATTGCAACACCTTGTTTGTGTGTGTGTGTGTGTGTGTGTGTGTGTGCGCGTGCACATGCGCACTCACGCTCTCTCTCCCTTGTGAGTGCAAGCCCGAGCTGACACGTGCACCCACTGAGCCTTTTGCATGGCAATGGAAAGTTGTTGCCCAGTAGATGAAGTTAATCCATGGAGATTAACAGGACATCTCAAAGAGATCTATGGTGGCCATGGAGTCTTGGCTAACGTTAGCCTTTAGTATCCCGTGGAACGGAGTTTTTTGTGACAGTCGATGGAGCTGGAACCAAACCATAAGGCCTTTGCCCACATCTTTAAAAGTTAAGTGGAGATAGTCACTTCGGATAGCAACAAGAGGTGGACATATAATTCACATCTTTGGGGCCCTAACCCATAAAACTGGTGGCCAAATCTTTTTCTTGCCATAAAAGGATGTGGGATATAGCTACATGGAAATCATCAGCATTTGTACAGTTGGTTATGAGGGGGGTAGCTCAACCCCTCACCTAATAGTACCACTAATGATGAATCGTTGTAATCACCTTGTACATTCAATTTATCATTATGAGTGGGATAGCTCAACCCCACCTGGTGGTACCGCCTAACGATGAATCATTGTAATCACCTTGTACATTCAATGTATCCTGCCCCCACTCTTGTAGAGAACATCATGGTTACTTCTAATCACGAAGTAAACATATACATCCAAGAAAGGCTACCTCCACTATAGGTAACAATCTTAAACATCCATTTTATTCATCTATGTCGTCGCTGCGATGCTAACACAAGGTAGTTGGGACTACAACCTCCCACAATCAATTAAATCTCCATTACTTTCAGCTCATGGTTAGGTAAAGGGACAAAACAGAAAATGTAAGCCCGCTTAACTGTCAAGATCACCTTAAGCTTTCTTCACTCAGTATAAGCCACATCATAGAGGTCAATTTCCAAGACAAATTTTCATACAGAGTTTTCAAGTGGGCCCAATTGAGTGGATCATCACACTGGATTCTTGTCTTGTGCACATTATGGTCTACCTAAAGGCCAAGCAAGCCCATGAACATGCCTTCATCAATGTATACCTTGGCCAAAATCTCTATCTAGCCATGTTTCAAAGGAGTCTAAAATCTGAAAATGCTAAAGAGTGCTCTTCACTTTACACCCAATTTTTAGCAAACATGCTCTCTCTCGATCGCTCTTTTCATAACCAGTAGCAAGCACCAATTTTGCTTACCTAGATTATGGATCCTACTCAATTCATTTAAACATGGGAACACAGTACAATATCATTGTAAAAGAGCAGTAAGACATTCACCAATACTAAAGAGGCCACTGTATGTATTGTATGGTACAAAAGTCAATCGTCCACGAAGATTTGAATGTACAAGAGTATCTGTTTAGTGTTTACAGCTTGGTGACCCAAAGCATAGTATACCAGTGACCAAGCTGCGTGTCAGAAGTAATAAGAATGATACAGTTGGAATGGGCTTATCACAAGGACATATGGTGACATATATCAGTTATAAACCGGCAGTAACCCTACCAAGAGCCAAGGGTTTGAAACCTACAAAATTGTCTTCTTGATATCCATCATGGCACTCAACAATATTCATACCCCAAATCTTCTCCATCCCATCGGCTTTAGCTCTTGCAAACTGCTATGTTCCAAGTCAAAGCACTCGTCACTCAACTTGTCTTGTTGTCAGCCGAAGGCTTCCACCCCAAATCAGTATTTCGCACACAATTAACAAAAGCTGAGAAACTGTTTTCCCCATTGCCAAAGGGAGCCTTCAGCTTAACCCCATAGTTTATGGTCATTGGTGTACATGACCAATGTACACCGATAAAGGTTGAATGGAGCCTAAGCTCTGTTTAATTCTGGCTCTGGTTTTGTTAGTTGTCCTAGATCCAGCTTATGTCCTGGATTACCTGCTTCCACTACACACTTGTCAGAGTTTGATTGTGCATTCACCTTGTCACAGAGAGGGGCACCTCGAGCTTCCTGAGGACTTGTAGGGGTCGGACTTAGGCTTGGCGTATCCAGTGGAGTGGCAAAGGGAGTATTCACAGATAGATTCAAAGAATAGCCTCTTCTTACAAATGGGTGGACCCGGGTTTTGACTGCTTGTAGCTGCCCAGGCAGTACCCGTTTAGTCATGTCATCAACGAATAGGACATCATCAATCCGAGCAATGATGTTAAAAGCCAAACTCTCCATAACTCTAGAATAGCTCTCAAGAATAGATTGGCCCACATCCTACATAAGCAAAGCAACAAGGAGATCAGCCACAAGGTGGATTTCACAAAGCTCTAATTTAGTTGAGACACTAGATGTCATTACCTTATTGTACTGTATCTTGGTCATGTCTAGAAGAGATTGCCGCAAACCTGGAAATTTTTGCTTAAGGCACATAAGAAGGCTTTCTGCTCTTCCAGCAAGAAGAGCTCTCTTTTCTGAGTCTGGTGCATTCTCTTTAGCGATGCTCCAGGTGTGCCTTGCACTTTGATCCCCACGTTTTCTCAGTTTCTGAACTTGTTTGGGATGCTTACGGTATCGCCACACATGAATAGCAGCCTCAATGCGATTTGCCACCTCCACAGCATTGTGCTCTGTTGACAAATCAAGGATGCACAAAACAGCTTCTGGAGAAAAATAGTCTGAAGAAATGTGCCTGTAGATGGTCTCTCCAAGACTTGTCCTTCCACTCTTTTGTAAGGTAAGAAATAGTTGCGTTTCAGTTTAACAAGTCAGCCACTCATGTCAATAACGTCGCATATGAAAGAAGATAGAAAGTTACCTTTGGCAATGAATCCCAATAAACATCTGGAATATCCATTTCAGATAGAATTTGAGTATTAATTTCCATTGCAGCCTTAAGTATCTGGTTTACACACTCCCGTTGATGATGCAAGCTCTTCCTTCCTCCCTCTGAAAGACCAGTCGCAGCAACCTTGGGAGTAGGCAGCCACCATTTCTCCTCTTCCCTCTGAGTGATAGGAGCATTGATGTTTTGAGCATCATCGTCACACACAACAACCCCTTGCTCAACATACCAAAACTCAGTTTCTTGGCAGCTGTCCAAAAACCCCTGCAACAGATCAAAACATCCAAACAAACTTGCCAGATTAAAAAGTGACATAGAGAGAACTCACAAAAGCACCAGGAAAAACAGCAGATACACGCTCAAAGAGATCTATCTGAAAGTACTGACACGTGTACATGTGTTTGTATGTGTATGGATAAAGCAAGTAGCTGTCCACAGAGGCCGGAGACGTGATAAGGATCCATCCTTTCTTTCAAAAGAACACCCGAGAGACCCGGTAAAAATTGGCATAGACAGAACTCACAAAAGCAGCAGGACAAACAGCAATTGAGCTCAAAGAGCTCTATCAATAAGTATTGATACCTGTGCATGTGTATCAACCACTTTGGATGTGTGTGTATGGATACAAGGGGTAGCTGCCCACAGAGGCAAAAGACCTGATGAGGATCTGTCCGTCCTTTCAAAAGCACACCCAAGAGGCCCACAAAGGTGGAGGGGTCACTGTCCCCTCACCAAATATGAGCCAATTCCTACAATTAGCCTTGATGGTCAGCAAGGGGCTTACCCTCCATGACAGAAGGTTGTGGGCCCTAATTCCTTGAATTCTCTTGTCATTACCATAACTCATGGACACCAGAAACTTGAATGCTCCACCTCATCCAAATGTGACACCACAGTACACCACTTAGCCCCCTAGCACCAAGCAGTGCTCCAACTCAATGTTGTGCATCTACTCTAGCCTGCTATTGTATGATTATAATCTGTAACAGCACCATCTAATCACACACTGGCTCAGAATACCTGAAACCATGTCTGATTCACCCTCATTACATCACTTCAGTCTAAAAAATTTATGCCAGAGAAGAGCGTCTGTATGCCCTCGTAAAATACTAAATGTATTCGGCCCGGCCAAGCAAGCCACAGTATCCAGTCTTAATAGGAAAACTCAACAATAATACATTTTCAATCCTAGAAAGAGATGGACTATACCAGTAGCATTGCATCCAGTTTTTGGAGGGCAGGAAGGTTGGTATGCACATCAGCTCGAGGCTTGCTAGTCATTACCTGCACCATTTCAAAGAGATTATTCACTAACTAACAAACTTTGTGACGTCTTCCAAAAATAAGAGCTACAGATCAATTTTCATGTTTTTATAATTTATTTTTATTTTTTTGGTGATGGTGGTGGGGGGAAGGGTGTTTGGGATTATGACAATACTTCAATACTGCTGCCATCTGCAAATTTCTGCCAAGAAGGTACAAGTTCAACAATGTGGTCTGCAACTGACAGAAGCCAATCCATTTCCCTCTTCCAAATCACTTTGCGCTCGAGTGAAAGGGGTTCAAGCCTCCAAAGCTCCCCAAATATAGACGCTGTAAAATGTGAAGCAAAGTATCAGATACCTTCTGGTAACTAAAACCTCATATAAAAGAAAAACATCAAGCTCTATCACCTGACAGGTTAGTTATAGCATTGGAGATTGCAAGGGCAGTGCAAACACCTTTTGCCCCACCTGACATATCTTCACCAAGAAGTAGCTTGGCAAACCTTTCCTTCATTACATCCAGTTCTGCCAAAGAATAAAGAATTTTTGCTGTGTAGAAGTGTAGATTGAACATGACCCAGTGCAACATGATTCTTTTGCAACACATACTAGAGTCTCGGCACCCTAAGTTATACTGTTCTGAAAGCCAAGAATCAAATGCTATTTCAATATTGTAACTATCTTCTGCTCTAGGAATGTGAGTATGTACGCACAGCTTTTACAATATTTCGCAGCGCACAACAAAACACGACTCTTCATGACAAAAACAGTGTCGAGTGCTTGTGTCAACTAAGGTGGCACATACAACTGCAGGAATATGTGGGTAGCAGAACAACGTTTTGAGTACTATGGAAGCAAAGCCTACCCGAAACATGTTTTTCTTTCCTTTCCTCATTGTCTTCCCAAAATGCAACAAAGCTGTTTGAAGCAGGTTTGGTAATATCTGCCAGTGCCTTTAATTGGCAACAAGAGTCTCTTTGCGATGCCTCACTAGACAGCGAAAATCCATCACTGCTGTTGACACCAATTTTTTTATGGTCACAATTATTTGATGAAACTCTTGAGCTAAGACTGTGAGTATCTGTACTCATTGACTCAAAATCTGTATTCATTGACTCAAAACTAAACTTTAGATCATCTGTTCCTTGACTGCTGCTAGCTTGATATGGTGCTTCCAACCTTCCAGCAGGATTCACATTAGCATCCCGCATCTTTCTATCTGGACCTGGCACAATGAATTAGCACCTTAAGCAAACACAAACAAGGAAACTGTGAAATTGGATTGCTCGAAAGAGCACACACAACAAGCAAATGACCTAATAATCAAAAGCCACATACAAAGTGTGGAGATGCATTTGACAGAACCAGGCTTCAATCTCGCATGTCCAGAGCTCAACAATCCACGGCTAAACGAGCGATGCAGAAGAGGTACCACAGAAGCAGCAGGACTCAAAATTTTCTTTCCTTGGAAGCTTGGATTCCTTCTTTTCACCAGACTGCTCTGGCAAGTCAAGCTCCTAAGGGCTTGCAGAGTCCAATGACTTAAAGTAGGTACATAACCTTTACTGCACCTGACTACTTTCAAGCAATGATCATCTTCGTCTTCACCAGGGCCGTGGCCATCCATAAGCTGAGTAAAAGTCCCAGCTACAGCATAAGCAGCAGCTACATAGCCCTACTGACGTAATGAGCACATAGGTGCCACAGCACTGGCCAGCCGCTGAGGAAAGGGGCATGAGCCCACATGGAATGTGCTTTTATAGCTGGCTGGAGGCTAAGAAGAGCTAGGGCCTGACCTCAACGGCCAGCCGGCTCAACCCTTGGCTTCCATCACTGCAGCTCCCGCCCTTGAACTTTACGCGCGTCTCCCTCTTCTTCGCTGATCCTCACGGTCGCCCCTCCATGTGCTCAAGACTACAGCTACGACCGACCAGCTGCATAGCTAGCCCAGCGGAGGCTAGAGGGGACCTTGTGCTAAGGCTCTGAGCATTCACTTGCTTGGCTTTCAAAAATTAGAAGATTGCACAAGTCTCAGCTCTCAAAACTAATGTTTCTCGAGTGTTTAGAACGAGAAAGACCTGAAATTCTTGTATGATGAGGTAAACAATAACAGCTTGATTTGAAAGGAACCTTCTTCATGGAGCAGAAGCTCATCATCAAGAAAGCATATGAATTCTCATTTAACTTGCTCCTCATTCAAGTTTGTTCTTGCCTGCTACTCTTTGATTGCATGACAGACAGATTTGAAAGCTAAGGAAGCTTCCGCTTAGCTCAATTCTGTCAGGTCTGGGCACTGAGCTTCACCAAAAAAGAGTCACCAAAGAAGCTCTTATGCCTCGCAGAACAGATACAAACCTGCAGAAAGGCAAGCGCTGACGCTGCTGACGCTGGAGAATCAGAGATGATGTACGTGATTAAGATGATGGCAGAAGGACTCCGTAAAGAAAGAGATTTCTTTCGAATGTTGAGAAGATACAGTACTCCCCTGCAAATGATCGAAAGAGAAGAGTCTGTTCAGGTCGTCGTAGCTACAGCAAATGCAGCGAAGCCGGCCACTTCGGTGCATATGAGTGCGTGCATACGTGTGTGCGTGGGCGGACAGAGAGAGAGAGAGAGAGAGAGAGAGAGAGAGAGAGAGGAGGAGAAGAAGAAGAAGAAGAAAGTAACAATTTACAACTGCATACAGCACATAGAGAGAGAGAGAGAGAGAGAGAGAGAGAGAGAGAGAGTCTGTTCTCTACAGAACAATAGAATGCACACTAAGGAGCGGTAGAAAGAGAGCAGAGGACAATGTAAGCGCTAGCTACTCATTTCAACTTTCATCTCGTAAATTACCTGGCCACCAGAATACATACAAATGCGTGGAGTGAATCTGAAGGAGAGAGAGAGAGGGGGAGAGAGAGGGAAGCTCACCTGTGCAGACAAAATTAACGGTGAATGCGATGTAGGGAACACGCAAGAGAGCCCCACCGAGAAAATAACCAGAGGAAGTCGAGAGGCTGACGCAGAATTAACCACAGTGGCACGGAGAGAGAGAGAGAGAGGTGGCTATGGCTATAGCTATGGCGCGGGGTTAGCTCCAAAATGAGTGAAAGGCAACTGAAATGAATGCAAGGAAATCTCTCTCTCTCTCTCTCTCTCTCTCTCTGTGGCCTTCCGTCTCGAGCGTGAGGCCAAACTTTTGCTCGCACAGGATTTGCAAAGTGCCATTTGGCATTCAATAGCTTCTACTGTTCATTTCAAATTTACACACGACATAAACGACCCAACCAACGAGCAAGCGTCTCAAATAATAATTCAGTTTGGCATTGGCCCCCTCTCTCACTCTCCCACCGGCACAAGGGAGAGAAGTCAGTCGGCCGCGATGTGATTCGCAACGTCTTACAAAGTTGGATTCAAACCAGGTTAAAAGAGCCAATTTAGCTACAATTTGTGTAAAGCTAAACATTTTTAATATTTTTGGAAAGATTTTGCAAATCAAATCATTTTGAAATTCAAACATTTTTTGTGGAGTAAGTACTGAATGAATCAAAAAGATGAGGAAAATACAAGAACCCCTAAAGAAGGATAGGGGTAATCATGTCTGTTACAGGAGTGCATACTAAAGTATAGGAGATACATCAAAATAGGAGTGAAGAGAAATATCTTAAGATCAAATACATTCTATACTAAGCTCAGATGTAACCCTCTGTCGTTCTTCGGCTTGAGCTTGAGGCTTATTTGTATATCTGTTGGTGACTTTATAATACAATCACCCACAATTGTGAATTCTGGAGAAAAAAAAAATGATCAAAAACATTATGGAGGGCTCATAGAAGGAGAGAATGATTACTCTCCATATTTGCCATCTAAGGGTTCTTTGTAGGTCTTTAACTTCCATCACTATAAACCATAGATTCCTAGCCTCAATGCTTAGAGAGATTAGCCCTCATAAGAGTTGGACGTAATTTTTTGGCGTGCATTTTTTGGCGAGCGCTTTTTTAAAATCCAACGAGCAGATTCCAAGAAGATTTTTTCTCCCTTCTTAACTTTATTCACTCTCTCTCTCAAACACACACACACAGGTATATGTGTGCTTTGATGATGGTTGTATGTGTGTTAAAAAAAAAGTGGTAAATGATTCTATCACTATACCACCCAAGCTTCTTCTCCATCATCATCTGCTTCTCTCTCTCTCTCTCTCTCTCTCTCTCTCTCTCTCAATCTCAAACATTCATTATTTATAAATCTCTCTTTGTCATTATCCTTTCACTCATACATGCGACTTGTCTTCTCAAATGTTGTGATATATGTTAGGCAACAAGATTGACCACCAACGCGATAAGTGTCTTTCTATTTTGTCACACTTGTGAGCACTCGTACACATGCAACAAATCAATTTCAATGGTTCACACTCTATAATAATGAAATTCGATTTTGAACAACATTTAAAGACTGCAATAAAAACACCACAGACTGTTATTAAAAGGGTTTAAAGTTCAAAACTTAAAACAACAACTACAATAAGATAGATATAGAGAAAAAAACAGTACAATATGCTAATATGGTGTCAAAGCCTTACTTCCACAACATTGACGAGGAAAGGTGAGATCTAGTTGTTGTTGTTGTTGTTGTTGTTGTTGTTGTTGGCTATTCCTTGCACAGCAATGTATGCCATCCACACTTCTACCCAAGCCTCCACGTGTCATTCAAAGGATGTACACTCCTGTAGGGTGCAAAAACCATGTACCCCCCAAATCATACTTGCATTGTTGGCTAGTGCAGCAACTTGATCAATATCCCCTTTGGTTGGAGGTGCATTGAAATCAAGGTTTTGCATGGCGTTGAATATAGATCTTGTGGCCTCGTCAATTGCACGAAGAGAGTCTGTGTAGTTGTGTGCCAAAATAACCTATGAGACCAAACTGTTACAAAAAATGTGAAGATAGAGAGAGAGAGAGAGAGAGAGAGAGAGAGAGAGAACGAAGTCGAACAAAATGACTTGTTATATTAACGTCTTCAAAAGGCCAAAATCAACTATGTGTCCAAACTGTCACAAAACTGTGAATCTGATACCATGTCTGGGTGCTAAAGACTAGAATAAAAATACTACTACTACTACTAGAATCCATCCTCATTTGCACTCTAGATATCGAGAGAGTATGGCTCAAATCCTCTGTTGTACTCTCTGCTACGTAGCCCCATAGCTACATAGCCGTCTGGATCTCCACAGCTCTTGTGGTTGACCGAGAGAGAAATAAAATGAAATGAAATGTTATATTAAAGTCTTCAAAAGGCCAAAATGACCTATGAGACCAAAGGGTTACAATGTGTTGAATCTGATACAAAGTTAGAGTGACAAAATGATAAAATGATAAGATAAAAGTACTATGGGATCCTAAACTGGTAGGCGTGAACTAAGCAGAGAGAGAGGGAGGGGGAGAGAGAGAGAGAGGGGGGGGGGGGGGGGGGGACACACACACAAACACACATAGAGAGACAAAGAGTTGAAAATGAACTGAGTTTGAAGGGTACTTACACACATACACGTGTGCATGCTACACAACCACACACAAACACACACACACACACACACACACAGAGGGAGGGGAGAGAGAGAGAGAGGGAGGGGAGAGAGAGAGAGAGAGAGAGAGAGAGAAGAAAAATACCAAAGTGAATAAAATTATAGGTGAGTGAGATAAAGAGAGAGACAACAATGAAATGAGTAATGGTAATGTGCTCAGAGAGAAGAAAAAGACCAAAGTGAATAAAATTATAGGTGAGTGAGATAAAGAGAGAGACAACAATGAAATGAGTAATGATAATGTGCTCAAAAGAGTACATCCATGTGCCCCAAGGCTAGATTAAAAATAAGAGAGAGAGAGAGAGGGAGAGACATAGGGAGAGTTAAATGTGAGTAACAATTCCATCCAAAGATGTAGATTTTAATGTCATAGAGAGGGTTTCCAAAGATCTCGGGCTTGATGTAAATGCCTAGAGCAATTCCAATAGACCTTAGAGGTTCTTGAGCAGTCTTGAAAATCAAGGCATGATACTCAAAAGGCAATCCCAAGAGAGCCTTCATACTGAACCAAGATGGGATCTTTGTCTTCACCCTAATAAGGAAGAGGTTTTTAGGGTCCTGTCTATGGAAGTATTGAAAGATCTATTTAATGATAGGCCCTCCAAATCTAGCTATGATATTCCAGTGATAATTAACATAACCAGTTTGTCAATCTCATACGAATAGTTTCAAAAAACTCCAAGGATATTATAAGTGCCCTGATGTATGAAATTCAAGAGGGAATTTGGATAATCAACATCTTATTCTTAACAATAAGATAAAACACACGATTGTTCTATACATCATGCCGAGTTTGAAAATTGTGGGAGGAGATGATGTCCCAAAGAGGCAAGGACTGATCTGTTTTTCATATGATGCGAATTGAGGGCTTCTCTCCTGATGCAATTACATATGCATTACAATTCAAAATAATCCATAGTTTGATCACCAAAAGGTGACCACATGGATAGAAGATCACATGAAACCATTATAGATTTCAAAAAGGGTTGAATAGAGAGAATAACACATGTGATTGAAAGATCCAGTACTGCTTCCGAACCCTATAAATTTTAGATATAGAGTGAAAGTGAGAGAGAGAGAGAGAGAGAGAGAGAGAGAGAGAGAGAGAGATGGAGAGGGACGGGGAGAGAGAGGGATGGGAAATAGACCTAGAAACAGACTTATTTAAAGAGACATATTGTAAAGTCAAGTTTTGTGGATGAAATCCTAGAGCAACTACACTTACAATGTCTCTTTTTTTTTTCTTAGGAACTTTATGGCACCTAGGGTATCTGTTGAATGTTTTGGTCATGGACTGGAAGCGATGGCAATAGTAATGGATCATATAATGATTCACTACTCTCCGGAAAACAAAGCTGACTTCTTTCAAAGCATTGTTCGAGGTTTCTTTTCGGGTGCTACTATAGAAGAAGCTTGGAGAACCTACGACCGCACTTCCATGACTCGAGATGGAACACCCTTTCACCAGGTGTTTGTCAGAATCCAGAGTGATCCCAGTCAATGGTTTCGCAACCTACACCTTTTGCAAATTCGAGTAAAGATGGGATACTCAGATGCGCTCTACCTTGATTCTGAGTTAGGTTGTTGTTCTATATCTGAAGTTTATAGCAAAAGTAATGTGCTAAAGAGCATTGTAGGACCTGATAAGATAGAGAATCATAAGGAGCCTATTTTCAAGCGTCCCAGTGCTAAACTCTCTTTTCCCATTTTCAAATGTAGATGGAGTTGATCATGTATTGAGCAAAACTTTTATCTACTGAACAAAAGTGATTCATGAGAATTTTGGTTTGTTTTCCACTTCTCATGCAATCCTTTGTTGTTGTTCACATCTAGATAGAGATGATGTATTATTTTGATTCTAAAATAGCAAGCACTTAAAAAGTGAATATTCTACGAGGGTTATTTTTTAATTTACAAGCATTCAAACCTTCTCTTTGGTTGTCACATTTCTCTTTACAACCACTGAAGTTTTTTGTGTACAGTAAAATGGAGATTAGTTGTGCCATTCCATTGGCTATTGCAAGCAACGACTTGATATCTTCTGGGATAGCTGTAAGTGCATTAGCGGGTGAAGAGGAGATACTGTCATCTCTTCCTACTATTCGCAATGTGCGTGCAGCAAAGAGAGCAGCTCGAAATGTCGGGAGGAATAGTGCATCTGCTAATGAACGGGAGATACTTTCATCTCTTCGTATTCGAAATGTGCTTGCGGAAAAGAGAGCAGCTCAAAATGTCAAGTGGAATTCTAAGAAGCAAATTATTGAAACCTTGCTAGAGATCAAAGCCTCCTGCAATAGGATGGAGACAATGCAAACCAATGTCTTGGATGTGGTTGAAAATTTAAGCTCTGCATTGGAGATTGAAAGTGGGATACTATGGAAATTGCGAGAAGAGACAAAAGCATCAAACTTGCAGAGACTAGAGACTGAGGCATACATGAAACTTTTCAAAGTTGAGGATTCTCAAAAGATGATATTGGCATCTATTGAGAATCTTCGAAAGGAGGCTTTGCGGAGTCGACGTGAATCAAAAGGACGAATGCAAGACAATAATCTATGACAAATCGTGCCAAGATTGAGAAGTATCGTCAACAAGCTCGGTGCTTTGACAAAGGTTCAAAGTGTAAGACTTTCAGATATCCGAGCTACCTCAAATAAATTAAGTGCTTTGGCTAGATTAGTTCGACCAAAGCAGCGTCAAGTAGTCCCTATCAACAGTGTCAAATGTATCTAATCCTACTAATGGTAGAAATATGTAATGTTATGTTGTATCTTCATCAAATTGTACTTTTTAATTGAGTCACTATCAATGTGTCAAATGTATTTAGTTTAGAGGATATAATTAGATGTTCCTTTTTATATCGATTTTCTATTATGCATAAGAATGTCCTTTTAGTGATTGATCAAAATCATAGTAAGTATATTATATTTATAATATGAGATCTATTTGCACTTGATTTCATAGATGGTATCTGGACCACGTATATTATCACCTGGTCATGCACGACGTAGTTGACTGTGTGATGATTCGCGAAAGGCGAGGCGGCAAATAGCACGAGAGAGAACAAGGCATTCACTGCAAAGTACTATTAAAACTTTATTGGAGTGCAATGAAAGGCAGAGCATCCATGATGTACATGAAGGAAACTCTGAAGCCATGAATGTTGGGACAACAATGAACATAGTAGAGGGAAACTATTCTAAAGTAGAAAAGCATTGTCTGTCCATCCGCTTTGAATATCCAATGTCTCTCCTTTTACATCACAAGTCTATAGCACCAGTTCTATCCAAAAAGTGTGTGTTGCACAACTTAGGAAGCTTAGATTTTGTTTGCTCCGATGTGGAGCAAAGGCATGGAAGGACGAAGGAAAGACTATCCAAACATTTGTGGGTAAATATTGTTGCTCTGATGGAAGAGTTCGACTACTTCCTTTGAATGAGCCACCAAATGAATTGAAAGATTTGATGAGCTCAACCACAACAAAAGTAGACGGTTCTTACAAAACATTCGGGGATATAATAATGCATTGGCATTTGTGTCTCTTGGTGCCTGTATCGATGAGACTATTAATTATGGTGGGAGAGGTGTATACACTTTTAAGGTTCATGGCTCTGTCTATCATAGCGTTGGTTCTTTAGCGCCTGCTGAAGGACAAAATGAAGTTCCACGCTTTGCATAATTATATTTTTTTGATACCGAACATGAGTTGAGCAACAAATTGCATCATGTTTCAAATTTAGATCGTAGTATTCTAGAGTGTTTACAATTGATGATGCATAGAGTAAATCCCTATGCAAATGCTCTACGATTTGTTGCTTCTTTGTCTGGAGATGCTATTGTACCCAATATGAGGATGGTTATTGCGGAGCATCGTTGTGATGGTTGGCAATATCTTGCTCCAAGGGGTTCGGAGGTTGTTGCAATTATGCCAGGACAAGGGGATGATAGAAATATTGGCTATCGCGACATTGTACTGAATTTTCAACACGGGGGCTTGAAAAGAATCTCCAGCATGCATCGAGCTTACATGTCCTTATTGTATGTTTTATTATTTCCAAGTGGAGAGGATGGGTGGCATCTTTATTTACAGACTACCGATGGAAAAAAAATGAGTCAAAAGCAATACTATGTCTATCGCTTACAAATAAGAGATGATACCGTGGAGTGTCTTCTTCGAGGGGGTAGGCTATTACAACAGTATGTCGTGGATGCTTATAGTACTCTAGAGGAGTCACGGCTTTTGTGGAT
Source organism: Adiantum capillus-veneris (assembly GCF_014529385.1). NCBI lineage: Eukaryota > Viridiplantae > Streptophyta > Polypodiopsida > Polypodiales > Pteridaceae > Adiantum > Adiantum capillus-veneris. The sequence goes on from NC_140934.1 coordinate 92,447,302, forward strand.
GCGAAATAACCAAAAAAAAATTCGTGGTGAAGTGTACCAAGGATTGGTTGACATGGTTGAGGCTAGAGATGGCTTAGAGAGGACTGAAGGTCAAAATGTTGGCTGTATAATTATTTTGCCTTCATCTTTTGTTGGAGGTCCAAGATATATGTGCCAACTATTTCAAGATGCAATGGCAATTGTTCGTAGTAGGGGTAAACCGGATCTCTTCATCACATTCACATGTAATCCACGATGGAAGGAAATAGATGATGCATTACTACCTGGACAAAGTGCTGTTGATCATCATGATCTGACTATACGAGTGTTTTATTAGAAGTTCCAAGATATGATGCATTTACTTATCAAGCAAGCCGTATTTGGGGAGGTGATTGGACATGTTTCAATGATTGAGTTTAAGAAGAGAGGTCTTCCTTATGCTCATATATTGTTGATACTTGCATCCGAATATAAACCCATAGATACATTACACTATGGCAAGTTGGTTTGTGCTGAGCTCCCTAACAAGAATGTGTTTCCAGAATTATTTGATGTAGTGAGTCATTGTAATGTTCATGGGCCATGTGGTCCTTTGAACCCAAGTTTGTAGAGTGCGCAGGTGATGGAGAAGATAGGAAAGAAGACTACACACATACACCAACACACATCGAGACACACACACACAATCGTTACCCTGCAGCAGCCATTCAACGAGCTGCTCTTCTCTTCTTCTCTTTTGAACTATTATCCAAAGTATATTTACAACATAGTGTAGTCAGTGTCCAGCCGCCCATAGCACAATGGACATATTCTTTAACACTCCCCCTCAAGCTCAGAGTGAGCTTGCATATGATGGATTCCCAATGCTTCACGAAAGTAGCAAAACTTCTCCTTTCCAAGAGCTTTTGTGAATATATCCGCAACTTGATCATTTGTCTTCACATACACCAAATCAATCTCATTTGCCAAAACTTTTTCTCTAATGAAGTGATAATGTACCTCAATGTGTTTAGTGTGAGCATGGTAGACTGGATTCTTTGCCAACATGATGCTGCTAATATTGCCACAATATATAATGACACTGTCAAGATAGTCAAAACCAAATTCTACCATAAGTACTCTCAACCATGACTCTGCACCTAAGAGGGATGGAGTATGCTTCTGCCGTCAGCGGTGTTTTGCTAATGCCGAGATGCCACGTGTTCGTCACTTTCGGAGCCGGTCGGGGCATCCCTTCGGTGTCAATTTTCAATTCGTTGTTGCTTTCGGCTGCTTTTGGTCTTCTTTCTCCTTTTGTCGATGGTGGGCGTTCATTTTCTTCTTCGCTTTACGTGTTTGTGCATATGTGCTTATGTGTGCGTGTATGTACGTGTTGTGGATGTGAATGTGTAAGTAGGTACGTTTTTATGCGTGTAAGTGCTGTTGTGTGTGCGCAAAGCGTGTGGGTGTGTGTGTTTATAGTATATGGGTGAGAGAGACCGAGGGAGTGTAAGTGGGTATGTATATGGGGTTGTGTGTGTGTATGTGGGTGAGTGTGTGTCGGCAAGTATGTGTGTGGGAATGAAAGTGAATGAGAGATTTTATTTTTTTTACTTGCTGGTTCACCAACTACACAGAGAACGAGAGAGGGAGAGAGAGCGTGAGTGAAGCAGGTGAGGGGAGAGAGGGAGGAGAGGGTGAGGGAGAGGGAGTGTATGTGTGTGTGTGTGTATAATGAAAGAGAGAGAGAGAGAGAGAGAGAGAGAGAGAGAGAGAGCGAGAGTCTGAATGAGGGGGAGGGAGATAGTGAGCGAGAGATGGGGAGAGAGGGAGGGAGAGTGTGAGGGTGTGTGTGTGTGTGTGTGTGTGGGTGGGTGTTGAGAGAGAGAGAGAGAGAGAGAGAGAGAGAGAGAGAGAGAGAGAGAGAGAGAGAGAGAGTCTGAATGAGGGGGAGGGAGATAGTGAGCTAGAGATGGGGAGAGAGGGAGGGAGAGTGTGAGGGTGTGTGTGTGTGTGTGTGTGTGGGTGGGTGTGGTGGGTGTTGAGAGAGAGAGAGAGAGAGAGAGAGAGAGAGAGAGAGAGAGAGAGAGAGAGAGAGAGAGAGAGAGAGAGAGAGAGAGAGAGAGAGCCTCTACTTCTTCGGGCCTGGCTGTCGACAACGAGTTAGAGAGAGAGAGTCAACGGGGCCGAGAGACAGAGAGAGTTTGGGTGAGGGAGAGGGTGAGGGAGCATGTGGGCAAGGGTGGGGAGAGAGAGAGAGGGCCTATGCTTTGCGCATGCATGGTGGCCCCCTGTGGGTTGACGAATGAGAGGGAGAGAGATATTATCTTTAATTGTGCCCTATGGGTTGGGTCTGGCACATGACAGAAGAGAGAGGGTGAGTGTGAGTGAGGAGGGAGTGAGAGGGGGAGGGAGAGGGTGAGAGAGGGAGAGAGCTGAATAATGGATGAGGAAGGGAGAGAGAGATAGCTGAATAATGGTGCCCCCTTGAGCAGATGACGAACAAGAGAGATTTTGGCGGCTTGCAAACAAACGAGAGGGAGAGGAAGGGGTGGCGATAATGGAGGAGAGGAAGGGAGTGGTGCCGTGGGGGGGGGGGGGGGGGGGGGGGGGGGGGGGGGGGGGGGGGGGGGGGGGGGGAGGACTGCACATGCACGAGCAAGGGAGGGGAGGTGGCGCATGCAGGGAAGAGAGGAAAAAAACGTTTTTTTTCTTTATTTTCATTATTATTAAGCTTCTAGTTGGGGTTGGTTCTTGCGGCCGCGGCTTCGAAAGCCGGCCATCATTAGCCTCTGGGTGAGCTAGAGTGCGAGGCAGTTAACCCCGTGTCATTATCCCTCCCCCAAAAGGTTAGGGGCATTTATGCCTCTAACTCATTAATTTGGTCATTGTCATCAGAGGTGGAGGTTGATGGTGTATCCTCATCAGGAATGTCGATAGGTGGAGTTTGATCAAATCGTAGAAAATAAGGTTTAGGCCGCTATCCATTGACTCTAGTCTTATGAAGCTTACCATCAGCTTCCATGAGCTGGTAACTCCCATTAGCATATTCTTCCTGATGATGAAAGGGCCTTCCCATCGGAGTAGGAACTTCTTCTCCTTGCGTGTGTCAAAGCGATTGTCATAGCGGAGCACCAGCATGCCCTTCTTTAAAGCTTTATGTCGGAGATGTTGATTGAAAGTAAGCCATCTGTGTTCTACTTGTGCCGCATAATGATTGATTGCCTCCTTTCTGCCCAGCTGTAGTCGTTCCAAGTCAAGGATGTGATCTTTCACATGCATGTTGGGTTGTTGAAGCTAGCTCGTCATTATTCTGAGACTTGCTAGTTGCACCTCAATAGGTAAGATTGCCTCCTTACCAAATACCAAATGATATGGGGTGAACCCCAAAGATGTTAAGAATGAGGTTCGGTAGGCCCACAAAGCTGGGAGTAGATACTTATCCTAATCCCCAGGATGATTGTTAACCTGCTTGGTGATGATTTTACAAATCATTCCATTCACTTTTTCAACTAAGCCATTACATTGAGGGTAATATGGTGTGGAGTGCCTCCTTGTAATGCTTAGTTTTTGCATTAACTCCCCTACCAAGTCTACCCTGAAACTTGGCCCTCTATCGGAGATGATTTCTAGTGGTGTGCCAAACTTGCAACAATAGGTGTGCTCATAGACAAACTTGGCTACCTCCACCGCTGTGATCCTAGTTGTGGCTGTAGCTTCCGCCCATCTAGTCATATAGTCGACTCCCATGATGATGTAGAACTTCCCTCAGTTGGCCCTAGGCAATGGTCCTATGGTATCTATACCCCATTTTTCAAATGGCCCATATGAAAGGATAGGTGTCTGTGGTTCAAGCATGAGTGATCTGGTGCCGGCCTTTTGACACAACTTACATGTCTTACACCAGTGGTGTACATCACGATTGAGGCTAGGCCATACAAAACCAACCTGCAAGATTTTCCTGCTTGTTATATATAGGGCAAAGTGCCCGCCACAAACACCATCATGACAACTGGTATTTATCCCAGTAATTTCATTAGAGAGAGGGACCTTCATGAGTACTTGGTCCTTACCCTTACAAAACAGACCGTCATTGATAAGTTGATACCTTGTGGCCTTCCTGGTGAGCCATTGCTTTTGCCCTTTTGTGAGATCTGGTGGACATTCCCCTGTTTCTAAGAAGTGCATTATGTCGGGTAAGGCATCACTACCTTGAAATAGAGGGAGCTTTAGCTTTATAGCCCCAACTACCATTTCCTGCAGTCTTTCACTTGCTAAGGCATCGGCTTCATGGTTTTGAGCCCTTGGAATGTGGTGTAATTGAATTGCTTCAAACCTACCCAACAAAGTTTTTACACAGCTTAAGTGAGTCCTCAAGCTATGATTCTTACATGTCCATGCTCCATTTACTTGCCTTACCAAAAGCAGAGCATCCCCAAATACACTAAGGCATTTTACCCCTTGTGAGATGCACCATCGCAACTCCTTTGTCAGTGCTGCATACTCAGCTTCATTGCTAGAATGCGATTCTAACAAATGGCCAAGCAAAAATACCTTGATACCTTTGTCATCAAAGACCACTATGCCTCCAGTTGCTTTGTCAGATGCTCGCTTGTAGGCTCCATCAAAGTAGAGAGAGTGTGCTCTTTCTATTACCGGTGGCTCCGGAAGTGGTTGAATTCCCTCCCCTCTAGATTGCTTTACCTTTTTCTCCAAGTGTTTGTAGGTCATGAGTCCCCCCAAGCTTGCCCTTGTCGTGATTTCCACCTGCACGTGTAGTCAAACTCTTGCAGATGAACTAGACATTTAGGAATTCAAGCAAAAACATCCATGTGTTGTACCACATAGGGAAACATTTCATCCATGGTTAAAATTACGAATTGCCTAGGAAACAAATATGATCAAAACTTTGTAGTTTCAAATCTAAGGGCTAGGACTAGGTGTTCCGCATGGGTGAAGCCTTTCATTACCACTATCATCATGCGAGTGGAGAAGTAGATTGGCCTCATGAAAGATGTCGTTGCGTCCTTTTGGAGTAGCACTGCCCCCAAGGAGTCATCACCCACACTTGAGGCGACATAGAACTTTTCGTCCCACTTAGGCGGTGAGATAGCTGGTAGGGTGGCTAAGACCTCCTTTACCTTATTGTAGTGATGCTCTCTCTTCTCGTCCCATGTGAAAGTCGATCGTTGTGTGAGTTGTTACAGTGGTAGAACAAGTTGTGATAGTAGAAGTATGAATCTACTCAAGTACCTCACCTTTTGTAGAAAAGAGACTAGTTGACGTGTGGTTATTGGTGAAGGTAGTGCGATGAGTGCAGACACCTTACTTGGATCGGCATTGATACCTTTAGTTGAAATTTTATGGCCTAAGAGAATGACTATACTTTCCCCAATGTGGCACTTGTCTACATTTAACTGCCCTCCTAGGCTTTGCAGCCTTGCTAGACCCTCGGTCACTTTTTTAAAGTGTGAGATGCGAGGGCTATATATACAAAAATCATCAATGAACACTCTTATGGATGTTCCAAAGAACGGTTGAAAGACATATGTGACGTATCTCTGGAATGTGGTGAAGGGGATCGGGGAGCACCACAGACGGAGAGTGAGAGAGAGAGAGAAGGAGACACACGACAGACAGATATGGGTGGGGAGACTCAAAGAGTGAGCAGCCCCCTATACACTTATGCTATATATAAGGTATACAAGTCAGTGGGCGCCCAGACTCTGGGTGGTTGGGCATGGCACAGGCGCCTATACCCCAACAACCTCCCACTTAAAGGCGACTGTGCCTTTAAGCAAGGGAACCTAGTCTAAAGACTACAAAAGGCGAGAGAAAATCGCTCTCAATCGATACCCACTGGCTGGCTGTGATCGTGTGCATCCGGCTGTCCTGCTCCCGTGTAAGTCCATACACCACCAGACGTACCGCACACATACTGCAAGTATGTACGCAATACCTGCATATCTCCCTCGTGCACTATGCCATCATCAGTCAACAAACGACTGACAACCCCAACTGCATATGCTCCCATTGCAGCTGCGATATCCGGTCTCAAGATCAGCATCTCATACATGAGACCACCGAATGCCGATGCAATGCTAGTGGGCAGTGCTAGCTCTACGGAGCATGCATCAACATATATATCCCTGGCAATAGGCATCTCTGACTGACAAGGCGTGTCAGCCACATGCATCTCCTGACTGTCAGCAAAAGACGCATCAACCTGTCGTGCAACCTCAGAGCAAACCAGCTGCTCTAGGTGTCTGCTGGAAGACATATCCTGCACAACTATATCCCCATGCTCACTGTCGAGCATAGAAAGGAATGACTGCATAATCGCTGACATCTCAGTTTCCTCTGCAATCATCCACTGCAAACATGACCACTCAATCTGCTGTGACTCACTAGAGCTCTCATGCTCTAACTCCGTATGCATAGACTCTTGCACAACGTCCTCCTGTCGTGACTCACTAGAGCAAGACCGCTCTACCTGTCTATCCTGCATAGAAGTATCTCGCACAACTGACTCTCTGCTTTGCTCAGTCACTAGCAAAGCATGCATGTCTGACTCTGTCACCTCTCTGTGTGACTGCTCAAGTCGTGCCCCAACTGTGTGTACAACGAGCTCACTACTCTGTACTCCATGCAAAGCATCCTGCAACCCACAAGCAAAAGAGACTCGCCTGCTCTCTCGCTATCTACCTGGCTGCATGATCACAGAGACAACACCGTCTCTCGCGTGATCCACATGCAATGGGTAACCTGTACCACTCCTGGCACCTCTCGCAATCACTAGCGAACCCAAATGCATCACAAAATCTTGCTCTCGTAGAGAAATCTGACATCCACAATCTCTAAGCTGACCAATCGAGATCAAACTCACTGTCAAATCTGGTACATAGCACACATGTCGTAACAAGTAAGATGCACCACTCGGTAATGACAGTCTCACATCTCCTGCACCTGCTATCGCATGCACCGATCCATCGGTCAAATGTACACTGCCAAGCATCCCGCTAGAATAGCTACAAAACCATTCACGATGCGGCGTGACATGAAACATAGCATCTGCGTCTAGCAACCACTGCGAAGGGAGTGCACTATCCACATGTATAGCATCTCGTGCATAGCTTGAGGTAAAAGTGACATCCCCGTCACTAGTATACTCCGACACTACATCTGCCTCAACTGTCAAAGCAACTGAGTCCATGGCATCACTACATACATCTCTGAGACTGCCATGTCTCCTACGATGTCGCATACGATGAAAACAACGTCGTCTAACGTGTCCAGAATGACCACAATACCAACATGTCACCTGTCGGCGTACTCATGAATGTACATGTCTCACACGAGTCCTTGATGACTTAGATCTATCATACATATCATGTAATCTGCGCCAAAGTGCTCTCGAAGTAGTCTCATACATAACAAGAGCATATACAGATTCTGCAAGGTGCAAAGAGAGTGTAGATAGTGCCATCTCCTCTAGCTCCTGCCACTGATTGTCAGACATGTTTGAAGGTCTACCTACATCACCACTCAATGGTCGATGCAACCCTCGCTGTGCCAATGCATCAAGCATACACTCTCTCCATGCCGCAAAGTCTGACCCATCAAACACGCGCATCTGTGAGAGGTCACAATCTGATCGATCACCTGTCTCTGCCATGAGCACAATGTAGCAAACTAGAAAGCAAAACCACCTCACCAACAACACCTGGAAACTGTCTACCAATATGGCCAGAAACACAATGTAAAACCTGTGAGACACACTCCAAAATAGAGCTCCCGCAATGTCAATACAAGCCTCGCCTGCTCTAGTATCACACTGCAATCAAACGCACTACTTACAAGACGCATTCATGACGACCATAACCTTGTGCATAATCTTCATCGAATCTGCCCTGAAATTCAGCCCAAATTTACAAAATTCTCAGCCCTAAACTGGCTCGAATCGCATCAACAAAAGTCTGCAAATATGGCTGTAAAATCTGATGCAAAGTTGCACCAATAACTGTGCAAAGCCTTGCACAAAATCACAAGTCAATATGACTCAATCGCGCATAAATATCTGACAAAATTTTGGCAGAGTCTCCTTTGTAACTGGAGCAAAATCTCAACAGTAAACCTCAAAGAGACAATAATATATGCCACGATGGCCAATCCGGGAAGAAACTCGACCGGAATCACCTCACAAAGTCATACATATGAGCATACCCGCTCTTGCCGGAGTACCACTCAACGGCACCGCAAATGACATACATGTGAGTGATGATTGCTGCCAAAATAACTTTCAATCGATGACCAAATGTCTGCCAGATAACTATAGCAACATTTCGCAAAACCTTGCAGGATCTGTCGCTATGCGCAATGCGAAATACGGCACACAAGGGCATACACAAGTGACTCCAAACTCCAACCAAATGATGACTGAAAATCACCTGTCAAAGTGGGAGTAAACTCAACCACTAAATTGTCAAAGAGCAACCTACGGATACGTAGAAGCAATACGTAAATTGAGCCAAATCTCAAATAATCTCAGCCACAAACAAATACACAAATCCATATATGGCATACATAAACCGCCAAGACCATGGCAACATAGCTCACTCTTGCATGAGTGGCTCTCTTGACAAATGCATATCCAAAAACCTGTGTACACCTATGAATTTGCTGGTTTCTTCAGAAAATACTCCATGTGTGTGAGATATACCAAAAACAGTGTTTTTGGGACCCGAAAGTGCACAAATAAACCTGCTGCTATACCTGCTGTAATTCAAAGCATAATTTCAATAAATATACATTACCATCGCGTCCGGAGCGTGCCAAAACCCTGACCTAGACTCCTGGATCATGTAGATCTGACTCTGTATGACGGAGCTACGCAAAAAACTGCGTTTTAGAGCCCGAAAATGGCAAAAACGAGCTGCACACAGTCTTGAACCTGCTCCTGCTCCACTCTGCGTGATGCAATGTCGTCTCAATGCAAGCTCCAACGCAAGAGCTCTGCCACAACAGCATCCAAGCACTCGAATGTCAAGCTCTCCTCCGCCGAGCACTTCTCTAACGAGCTCCACTGAGCTCAAAAGCTCCTCTCACCAAGGAAGCCGCAACCGTCTCCTCGACCAAGCTTGACCACACCAAGCTCCTAAGCTCCAAAGACAATGCTCCTCAAGCTAAAATTGCTCTCCGTGAAACTCTGCAATCGAACTCCACCGTCGAGAGCGAGCGAGCTATCGCGCGAGCTATCGTCTCGAAGCTCTCAAAGCCGTCGTGCTATCCGCGGTCACCATAGCTCTCATACCAATTGAAGGGGATCGGGGAGCACCACATACGGAGAGTGAGAGAGAGAGAAGGAGACACACAACACACAGATATGGGTGGGGAGACTCAAAGAGTGAGCAGCCCCCTATACACTTATGCTATGTATAAGGTATACAAGTCAGTGGGCGCCCAGACTCTGGGCGGTCGGGCAAGGCATAGGCGCCTATACCCCAACATGTGGCAGGTGCATTTATGAGACCAAATGGCATAACTCTATAAGCAAAACAAACCCATGGTGTAATGAAATGGTTTTTAGTTGATCTTCAAAGGCTATGCGTATTTGAAAATAGCCAAAATACCTGTCACACATTGTGTAGCATTCAAAATCAACTACTTCATTCAGAATTTCATCCAAGAAAGGGAGCGGGAAATGGTCCCTCTTTGTGGCTGCATTTAGTGGTTTATAGTCGATGCAGACCCTCCACTTCCCATTCTTCTTAGGTGTCACCACTACGGGTGACACCCACTCTGAGTTTTCCACCGGGTAAATGAACCCTGCTTCCAGTAGCTTCCTTACCTCGGCAAGGAGCACCTTTTCTTGTATGACCCCGAGCCGTTGTAGTTTCTGCACAACCGGCTTTACCGCTTTCTTCGACTTAATGTGATGCTCCACCGCTGTAATACCTGTGATTCTTTCATAGTTGTCAAACAAAAAGGTCAGGGAATCCCATCAACATTTGCAAAAATTTATCCTTCTCTTCACTTGTTAATTCCATAGACAACATACTTTTCAACCTACCCTCTCCTAGGCCAGGTGATTTATTTTCCTCTTTGTTGCTTTGACCTTCTGGTGACGGGTTGCCAGTCGTGCTTGCCCTTTGTAGATCCCTCATGACAATGCCCATCACATCAGTGGAACTGTCGCTCTCATCGATGGAAGTGGTCTCCTCCTCATAAGTGGAAGACTCACTAGTGTCTTTCATCTGTTGATGTCTCTAGGTCCATCTTTCTCTGCTTGACGGTCCTCATGTCGTAGTAGATTGTTTCCCCCTTCTTACCAGTTATGTGTAGAAGACCAGTGCCCCAGTTCTACTTTGCCTTCATGGCCATCAACCATGGCCTTCCCAAGATCAATGGATAGCCCTCCCCCTTAGTTGACGTCGATGACTATAAGAATGTCAACCATGTTGCAGCCCGAAATTGCTTTGGCTACCTTTGCTTTGGAGCGCCTTGTACTTACCATTTTAGACCATTGCCGCCTTACCTTTTGTGAGAGATGTAGCAGCTGTGGCCATGTAATCTTTGGTCCTTGCTCTGCCACATATAATGTGAGATCATAGGGCCTGGAACTCTCTCCTAACCGGAGGTCAGTGATGCCCATTTTTCATCGTGGTTTTGACGGCCTTTTGCTAGTCTCTTCCTTCATGCTTCTCTCATCATCAGCTTGTGAAGTTTTCTCCCTCCGAGCTCTCTTTACAGTCATGGTTTCAAATGGTTCTACAAAGGTCTCCTTCACCTTACCCTTTTTGCCTTCACTCTGGGTGGATCCACTACTACAACCTTTCGTTTCTCCTCTAAGCTTATGATGCTTACAGTGCGATCAGGTGGTGGTGCCGGTGGAAGAGGTGGAATGGGTGCTTGTGGTGGTGCCTGGGGTGGACGTAGAATTTGTGTTGGTGGGACTGGTGCTCGGGGCAGAGGTGCTCTCTTTCTAGGGGGTGAAAGTTGGTTTCTCCTACCTCCTCTATTATAGGGTTGTCGTGGTTGGGGGCAATAACACATACCATGACCATCTTCTCCACAGTTGTAGAAGTGATACTCCCTATTTTGTCATTGTGCTCTTCTCGGGTCTTGATCTCTCTCTTGATTCCTTCCTTGATGTATCAAGTGGACATACAAATTCTGCAATTGATTAGTAATGTGGGCCAACATATCTTGTTGGTCATCTCTTACCCCAAGAGCTGGTGGTGGTGGAGGTGAAGTGGTGGTTGTTGTGGTTGGAGGTTGACGCAATGTTCCTGCTTTTGTTGACTCTGTTTCTTTGGCTTTCATCCGCAGCTTCTTGTCCTTGAGGCAAGCAATCTCCATGGCTAGCTCATAGATAGCGAGGAATCTACCCTTTACCTTTTCCTTGAGCGGCGACCACAAGCCATGCGTGAACCGGTCCTTCTTGAGGAAATCGGGTGCAACTTCTCCTCTTGCCAGTGATTCAACCCACCGTTCCCACAAATCCATGAACTTGGACTCATAGGTGGCATACTCTAAAAGACCATCCTGCTTCAAGTCTCTCAACTTGTCCCACAGCTTCTCTGAAGTAGTACCTCCCCAAAACGCCCCTCAAAAGCAGTTTTTAGGAGCTCCTAGTTATGCTTGGTTGCTTGTGGGAGCGTGTTGTGCCACGACCTAGCTTCTACCTTCATGAGATGCTTAAAGATTCTAACCTGGGACTCATCTGTATCTTTGTTGCTTACTACACATGCTACTTCAAAGTCATCTAAGAAATCTGCTACCAAATCCTCCCCCTTCTTTCCTTTAAATGTTGAAAATGCTACACTTGCCATGATTATAGAGAGGAGAGAGAGAGAGCTAGAAAGATACACTGCTTAGCTTACAACCAAATTTTTTTTATTTTTTATTTTTTTCTTCTTACAAAAAGGTGTGTATACCCTTTTTATACTATAACATAGATTAAAATCTCAAACGGTACATTGCCTTGTACCAACGGTAGGACACATTGTTGATCTGATGCCAGAACCTCAAAGAAGCACTCTCCTCCTAGCATGGTGTTGATGATGTGTTGGTAGTGAGCCTTCCAATTCAGTATTACCTTGATTGAACGTACTCATATCGAAATGTGTGATCTGCCTTGAGGTAGGTTGTACTGACTCATGTGAAGCTTAGAGGCTCTTAGTCGCTGTCGAAACTAGTGGGAGAGAGTGGTGTCCTTTCTTGAAACAGACTTAGTAGATCCCTAGTCTCTCTAGTGAGGGCGTGAGCATGTGCTTCTGTTATCTGTGCTACAACATCAGGTGTGACTTGGAAACTGACTGTGATAATTACCTCGGTGACTTGAATTACCCGATTCTCGAAGTAGAATAGTGTTGACTCTCTACTGTGTAGAGCTCCCTCCACCTTGTTGTTGCGGGTTGGTCATAGGTTTCGGACATGGTCTCGACCTCCTCCTTCTTCTCCTTGGTCCACTGGCTATGTATATCCACTGAGTCTGATGTGTTGGTTTTCTTTCCCACTGCAAATCTAAACTGTGCAGAGCTCCCTCCACCTTGTTGTTGCGGGTTGGTCATAGGTTGCGGACATGGTCTCGACCTCCTCCTTCTTCTCCTTGGTACAATGGATATGTATATCCACTGAGTGTGACGTGCTGGTTGTCTTTCCCACTGCAAATCTATCACCGTTACGCCTGGAACTGGAGCCTCGATGGAGATGCGAAGTTCGTCTAGCTGTGCTTAGAGCTCTTCTTCTTCTGTCGTCTAGTGAGCAAACCCTGCTAACCACTCATCCATCCACAAAAGGTTAGGGTTTTGAGTCTTGTAAACGGAAGGGTTTCATGAAAGGATCCTCAGTGTGGGGGAACCAAGAAAATGATAGTCGGAAATGATGTGCCATGTGGGTGCCTCTACACCACACATAGCCCGAAATCCCCAAGCATCATCTCAGGGAGGTAGCACCTAGGGTGTGCTATCCTATAACTCGAAAGGGGCACCACCTAGCATAAGCGCGTCTAGGACGCGTATCATAGCCTCGAACTTGTCACTCTAGCACAACACACCAAACCACTTTCTTCTGAATCCTGACTATGAGAGAGAGAGAGTGTGTGTGGGGGAAGAGAGAGAGAGAGAGAGAGAGAGAGAGAGAGAGAGAGAGTACCCTTTTCTTATTATTCCCTATTATGAGAAGTCCCAAATGGATACACAACCATACCATCCACACCAGGGAGTCATTTTGAGTCGTGACCTTTGGATTTTTGGACCGTCGTCATGGAAGGTTAGACATGAAAATAGATCCAAGAGCTTCCATAGAGAAGAGGTGGATACTTACACCCGACTTCTACCACACAATACAAATACACAAGTCTTGATGGCGAAAAGGTCCTTTCTATTGCTGTAGTTGTGCAACAAGATTACAAGCTACTTGAGCTTCAAGACGCGGCTTGGGCTAATCAAGAGATTTCGCATGAGCTAGATGTGTGCCTAAACCCATAGTCCATGGTGCTAGCATCAAGTGCTCCTATTCCATGTGCTTAGAGTGCCAACCTTCCCAAAACTACCAATTGTCTATCATGCTTGTGTATTGTGTGCATAATGTCATGGCTATGGTAATGTTGTGCTTCTATGTATTGGTGTTCTCCCCATCGTTTGAGTGGAGAGCTCACCCTCCTTATATAGGATTTTGCGAGTGGTGACCTCTCTTACAAGTGGGGTGAGAGAGAGTGTGAGTGTGCCATGTGATTGTGGGACGTGCTCCAGTGGAGCCTCTTCTTATTCTATTGAGTAGGAAAGAAAAGGTGAAGAGAGTAGAGAGAGGGAATGAGACATAGGGAGTGGGGTAGGGGTAGGTGAATTTACAAGTGCTAGCCATAGCTAGACTTAAGGTAACTTAGTTTAGGGCTTTTTACAAGGGTTTTTCTGATGGGAAAAGTCGTAGAAGAGGGATGGAGTATGCTTCTGCCATGAGTGGTGTTTTGCCGATGCCGAGATGCCACGTGTTCGTCACTTTCGGGGCCGATCGAGGCATGCCTTCGGCATCAATCTTCGATTCGTTGTTGCTTTCACATGCTTTTGGTTCTTTCTCCTTTTGTCGATGTTGTGGCGTTCGTTTTCTTCTTTGCTTTATGTGTTTGTGTATATGTGCTTATGTGTGCATGTACGTACATGTTGTGGGTGTGAGAGTGTAAGTAGGTACGCATTTATGTGTGTAAGTGTTGTTGTGTGTGTGCAAAGGATGTGGGTGTGGGTGTTTATAGTATATGGGTGAGAGAGACCGAGGGAGTGCAAGTGGGTATGTATATGGGGTTGTGTGTGTGTACGTGTGTATGTGGGTGAGTGTGTGTCGGCAAATATGTGTGTGGGAACGAGAGTGAATGAGAGATTTTTTTTTTTTTAACTTGTTGGCTCGCCGCGACTACACAAAGAACGAGAGAGGGAGAGAGAGCGTGAGTGAAGCGGGTGAGGGAAGAGAGGAGGGAGAGGGAGAGGGTGTGTGTGTGTGTGAATAATGAGTGTGAGAGAGAGAGAGAGAGAGAGAGAGAGAGAGAGAGAGAGAGAGAGGAGAGAGAGAGAGAGAGAGAGAGAGTTCTGCAGTTGCGTGTGACTCAGGAAAGGAGAGAGAGAGAGAGAGCGGGAGTCTGAACAAGGGGGAGGGAGACAATGAGCAAGAGATGGGGAGAGAGGGAGGGATAGTGTGAGAGTGTGTGTGTGTGGTGGGTGTTGAGAGAGAGAGAGAGAGAGAGAGAGAGAGAGAGAGAGAGAGAGAGAGAGAGAGAGAGAGAGAGAGAGAGAGAGAGAGAGAGAGAGAGAGAGAGAGAGAGAGAGAGAGCCTATGGTTTGCTCATGCATGGTGGCCCTCTGTGGGTTGACAAACAGGAGGGAGAGAGATATTATCTTTTATTGCACCCTATGGGCTTGGTCCGGCACATGACAAAAGAGAGAGGAAGAGTGTGATTGAGGAGGGAGGGAGAGGGTGAGAGAGCTGAATAATGGATGAGGGGGAGAGAGAGAGAGATAGCTGAATAATGGCGCCCTCTTGGGCTGGTGACGAACAAGAGAGAGATTTTGGCGGCTTGCAAACAAACAAGAGGGAGAGGGAGGGGTGGCGATAATGGAGGAGAGAGGGGGGGGGATAATGGAGGAGAGGGAGGGAGTGGTGCCATTGGGGGGATGGTGGCCTACTGCATGTGCACGAGTAAGGGAGGGGAGGTGGTGCATGCAAGGAAGAGAGGAAAAAAACATTTTTTTCTTTATTTTGCATTATTATTAATCTTTCGATTGGGGTTGGTTCTTGCGGCCGCGGCTTCGAAAGCCGGCCATCATTAGTCTCTAGGTGAGCTAGAGTGCGGTGCGGTTAACCTCGCATCACTTGTTAAAATTGGCATCTTGTTTGTTAATTAGGGTGTCTATGGCTTCCAAAGAAATGATGAAAGGTGAAAGCAATATGAGAGATTTGAAGGTGTGGAAAGAAGGTTTGGATGAAGCAATGAAAAACAAGGTGAAGTCTTAGTAGGGGCCTTCAAAAGGAAAACAAGTGACTATTGAAGGGTCATGAGAGTTAAAAATCTATTTTAAAAAGGTAAAAGCTCATAATGATCCTTGGCAAAAAGAGAGAGAGAGAGAGAGAGAGAGAGAGAGAGAGAGGGGCCGGGGGGTAGTGTTTAAAAGAAATCCTTAGCCCTTACTGTAAAGGGTAGATTTACAAAATTTAAGCTATTAGTTGCTATTTATGATTAAAATTGCACAAACTTCATCCATACTAATTAAGGTACAAAAAAGAGAAATAAGTAATTATCATTTATAATTTAAAAAGTTACGTACAAAGCTTAGAAATTCACATTTTAGAAAAGTTTGAGCTATTAATTGTTTGTATATGCATTCTTAGAGAACTTCATTAAAAGGGCTCTAAAAGCATGCCTTCTTACAATACATCTTTCACTATCTCATGAGCCATGGAGGGAGATGGAGCCTCAAAGAATCATGCGTGTCATTATATAAAAATACACTTTTACAAAAAAAAATCCAAACATCTTCTCATAACTAATATAATTTTTATATATATATATATATATAGAGAGAGAGAGAGAGAGAGAGAGAGATTATAAATCTACGTTGTAAAAGGATGTTTGGTTTAAAATTTACAACATGAGATGAAAATTTGACATTAACCCATGTTTGGCATTGGGCATTGCCTTAACTTAACTTGCTTCATTCATTTTGCCTTGATTAAAAAGAACTTTGCATTTTTTGGTTCAAATTGGATGCAATTAAAAACTAGAACCCTTCACCAAATTCTTGATCTACTTCTTTACGGAGCTTGAAAAAAACTCAAGCGCTCATGCCCTCCATGCATCACATATGGAAGCTTCTCTTGAACGTGGGCACACCCAAGAAAATTGCCATTAGTGCCCAGTTCCCTCCGTGTGAAGAGGATCAACATTTTTGTCAGATATATCATAGCTACATGTGTGTGTGTGTGTGTGTGTGTGTGTGAGAGAGAGAGAGAGAGAGAGGGAGACAGAGGGAGAGAGAGATTTTCTAGTCCACGTAGAACTAGCAACCCCAAGCCAACTTCTATTGCCTTCAACATGTATTAAACTATTGGAATTAGTGAGCAACCACGTCATGAGGGGCTTTGAGGGCTAGAGAAGTTAACATCGTTTGCCAATATTTGTGGACGTGAGCAGATATTTCATTTCATTTTTGGAAGAGGAGACCTTTGAATTTGAAGTGAACTAGTGTGTGAAAGACTGGGTGGAAACCCTCATTGCACATCCTTTGGTCTTATGAGAATGTGTTGGACATGCAGCTGCAGTACTAGTTCTCCCCATTGCTCTCCTACCTCCCCCATATTGTGCTTGCATCACCCCTTGCACGCTGCTGTCATGAGCTGGTACTTTGCACTATGTAATGTACAAATGTACTGTCAATAGGGTCAATTTGAGACACACAATCTTAGGTTCTAGTTAGAACCCACAGAGTAATGCATTTATCTGCGTCCTATGTGCTGCTACTGTGTTGTTTTCGCTAGAATCCTGAAGAGTAGGAGGCCATAATTGACTTTGAAAAACCAAAGGCAAGGTAGTCAAAGCCATGACACCCATGTGTTAATTAATGCAGGGCCATTTTTTGAGTGCAGTTTGATGATGCCGGTACTTTTGAGGATAAAAATTAAGTGATATGGATGGTGGGAGATAAAGTGCTATGCAATCATGTTGGTTTGTATTGCTGCGAAACAAGTAACATAAAGTACATAAAGGCAACAAAAGGTTACTCTCAGGGTGAGACAATGCAAGATCGCTAAGATCAATGGCAACATTGGAACGTGTGCTATTCCAAAACAGTCACGATTGGAATCATTTTTTGTAGCATGTATGTCAACTTCTAAAGCCAAAAAATGTACCTGGCATTCAAAATTCCATCTCTTGGAGTGCATTGATTCCACATGTACGTTTCACAAAAAGGGCTTCATGTTGTAAATGTTCTGCCTCAAGTGTATCTAACGACAAGTTATGCCAAGTATGGCAAGAAAAGAAGCACTCAGCTATTGAGAGAGAATTTGAAGTGATTGTACATCCTCTAATGCAATCACCTGTGTTGTCACCTTGAGACTCGAAGGTTTTCAAGGTTGTTGGTCACATACTCGTCCAAAAATGTGATGATTGGATTTGCTTTTCTTAGCATGCAATTTAAACGTCCCAAAGCACAAAAAGTGTTTTGCATTCAATTTTCCTTTTCTTGAAGTCCATTGAGTGAATGGTTTTTCCCAATAGAGTATTGCTATATAGGAAGCACATAGATTTTTTTTCAAGGATTCCAGTGAGAGGATCTATTTAAATGCAATAATATGTGGCATAGAGCAAGAACTTGACATGGGAAGATAAATTCATCATTTGGTAGTTATGGGTCCCACAAAATGCTATGATTGGTTGTCAGTGTGTATACCAATTGTAGTCTACTCACCAAAAGCAGAGTAAGTGCTTGATGAGCTTTATGTGCGGATTCTATCACTGAGAATGCATTGGTTGAAGGATATGTTTGGCAAGGCAAGGCTATGAAGCACTTGCTATATCCAATGAATATTAAGAGATGGTTTGTCCTTTAATATGCTTGCATCTTGAAAGCATGTGGCTCTAGCAAGGTTGATATAGGAAAACATATCCTTAAAGATATGGTTTGTCCGAGGCTTGGGGAGAAAAAAGGCATGCTTGTTGTAATGGAAATGGCCTATGAACTTTGAGAATAGCGGAATTAAGAGAATTAGAGTGAGCATTTTTGTGAGGTCACTTTGAGAACATAGAGGGTGAACCTAATTGATGGTAGCAACATAAACATAGTACTTAATTAACTTGGCATGAACAATACTTTTGCAAGAGAGAGAGTATTAGAGAACATGACAATAGTTGATGACTGGCTTTACTTAGAGCTAGTCCCCCCTCCAAAAGACGTTTGTATTATAGATTCTCCCATCAAGAGAGACTTGGTAAAATACAATCTTGTGTTCCTTGTGACCTAAGTGATGCAATGAAGATGGAAAGCTTCATGCATCACGAGCATAACGTAAACTTTGCAAAAAGCATTAACTATCCCAAGCCTCAGTCCCAAGGCCTCAAACACCTTCGAAGGTGGAGAGAGCTAGCGGGGAATGAGGGTAGTAGGGAAGAGGAAGAAGAATCATCCATAGGAGAAAGAAATAGTTCCTCACTTATTATCACTCTTCTTGCTTAGCATAGCATAATAGCATAGTAATGAAGATGAAGAAGATGGAAAGCTTAAGCATTGAAGCATGGCTCTTGGTTGGATTCGCATTCCATAGCCAAGAGTGTTGGTGTAAGCTCTCCACTTCTCAACAAGCTTGGAGAAGGAGATGGAGCTCTTGCACTTTGCAATTAACACAATGAGAGAGATAGAGAGAGAGAGAGAGAGAGAGAGAGAGAGAGAGAGAGAGAGAGAGAGAGAGAGAGAGAGAGAGAGAGTGAGAGTGGAATCAAGAGAGTGAGAGTGGGAGAGTATACCTCCTCTCTTGCTTGGTCCACCTCTCTCTCTCTCTCTCTCTCTCTCTCTCGTATTATTTAACCATATAATTTGGACATGTGTCCTCTTTTTTCTCTTTGAGAGAAGGAACTTAATTATTTATTTTTATGCATCTAAATTCTCATTGGACCTCTTTAAAGCCTATCCAATAGGATTCAAACACATCATGAGGGCCACATGGGGAGGATCTTGACATGTGTCTTTTATGCTTCTTAAGTCATTTGGTTTGAATTGAACACTTCAAGCACTTAGTCATTTAAGCATGGAAACCGTTTATGCCTCTTGAGAGTTTATGTTTAAATTGAACACTTCAAGAACCTTAGTCATTAAGCATGAGAAGCACCTCAAGCTTGGGAAAGGTTTCCACAAACACTTTAAGCACTTTAGTTAGCAAGCCAACAAGCACCTCATGCTTGGGTAGGATTCCCACCTCAAGGTCAGCCCTAGCTTGCCTAAGGTCAGGACTTTTTAACACTAACTTTGGAAGTCTTTCATGAAGCTAACCCTAAAGTCTTTTAAGCTCCATTAGATACACGTTGAAGGAGTACGAGCGGAAGTGCGACGTGAGAGAGAGTGCGAGAAGAAGAGCACGACGATATGGTGAACTCGCTCTACTGTAATGTGTAGAGCATAGTGAGTTCTTATTAGGTTTTAACAAAAGAATATGTGTACATACCTGGCGGCCCGCCAACTTACCTGGGCGACCACATTGGGCTTTATACCCCAACAACCTCCCACTTAAAGTCCAATGTGGTACTTTAAGTGTGAGAGAAGCTACTATACAAGCTAATATACAAGAGATGTAGAGAAGTGATGTACTACCCTACACCTAACTGCTTGCAAAAATGCGCAAAGCTCTCTGAGGGAAGTCCTTTTGTAAGTAGATCAGCAGGATTTTTTGTGGTGTGAACTTTGACAAGTTGAAGTTGCTTATCCTCGAGCATTTCCCTGATGAAATGATACTTCACATCCACATGCTTTGTCTTTGAGTGATAAACTGGATTGCGAGCCAATTGTATAGCACTTTGACTATCACAATATAACACAGGCATCTCTTCTTTGATTACCAAATCTGTTACTAGTTGATTAAGCCAAATTGATTCTTTGCATGCCTTTGATGCTGCAACATATTCAGCCTTTGTAGTAGACTGAGTAACACAATCTTGTAATCGAGAACGCCATGATACTGCTCCACCAGCCAATGTAAAGACATACCCTGACGTAGACCTTCGGTTGTCTAAGTCACCTGCATAATCTGAGTCTGTAAAACCCTTTACACTTAGCTCCCGACTCCCATAGCATATACGCATACTCTTTGTAGCTTTCAGGTATCTCAATATTCCTTTCACTGCCTCCCAATGTTTCTTGCCTGGGTTTGACATGTATCGACTTACTACTCCCACTGCAAATGCAATGTCTGGGCGAGTAGCAATCATTGCATACATCAAACTCCCCACTGCAGACGCATATGGAATCTTATCCATTTCAGCCTGTTCTTCCTCAGACACAGAACAATCTTGTTTGCTAAGTTTCACATATGGTGGCAATGGAACACTCAATGCCTTTCCCTTCTCCATATTGAAACGTTGCAAAACCTTGTCAATATACTCTGTTTGAGATAACCAAATCAACTTCTTTGATCTGTCTCTCTCAATGCGCATACCAAGTATATGACTTGCCTCACCCATGTCTTTCATGTCAAACGATTTTGCCATCTTTGACTTCAAAGCTGAAATTTCTTCCAAGTGCTTGCCAGCAATCAACATGTCATCCACATACAAAATAAGGATCAACCAATTACCATCCTTAGCCTTCTTTGTATATAGACAGTGATCGAACTCACTACGTTTGTAGCCTTGAGAAAGCATAAACTTGTGGAATTTATGGTACCATGCCCTCGGTGATTGTTTTAAGCCATAAAGACTCTTTAACAACTGGCATACCCAATCTTCCTTGCCTTTCTCAACAAACCCTTCTGTCAGTTGCATGTAAATTTCCACATCTAAATCACCATGCAAGAACGCTGTCTTGACATCCATTTGGTGCAACACCAAATCTAATATGGCAACCAATGCAAGAAAGCATCTCAATGTAGTCATTTTGACCACCGGAGAGAAGACTTCATCAAAGTCAATGCCTTGTTCTTGCTTAAAGCCCTTGGCAACAAGCCTTGCTTTTTACTTTGGCTGACTATCATGAGCGGTGATCTTATACTTGTAAACCCATTTACAAGGTAGAGCCTTTTTGCCCCGTGGTAATTTAACTAGCTTCCATGTCTGGTTTTTATGCAGAGCTGTCATCTCTGACTACATGGCCAATTGCCAATTCCCGGAGTCCTTCATTTGCACTGCTTCCTTGTAACATGAAGGCTCATTGCAATCGGTCAACATGACATAGTTCATAGATGGAACAAACCTATCAGGAGGTCGCATGACACGTCCAGATCTATGCACAATAGGTGGCTCAGGCTCAGCCACAACCTGTGGTTCCACTCTATCCTGTCCTTGCTCCTCTTGAGCCCTGACATTTTGTCTTGCACGTGCAGGTCCATCTTCTTGGAAGACAACTCTTCTAATCTCCTCAACCCTCTCTGGTTTAGAATGATATTTGGATTCATTAAAGTGAACATCATTGCTATGGACAACCTTTCTGGATTCGGGATCCCAAAGTCTGTACCCCATCTCACCAGAATTACCATAGCCTAGAAAGATGCACTTTCTACTCTTTGGCTCAAGTTTGTTCCTAAATTCCTTTGGAACGTGAGTATATGCCTCACAACCAAAGACTCTGAGATGCTTGTATGAGGGCATTTTGCCTAACCATACCATCTCTGGCACTGAATCCTTCTACAAAACCTTGCTAGGAGATCTATTTACAAGATGAACAACTGTTGATACAGCTTCAGCCCAAAACCCATTTGGCAGCTGTGCATTAGACAACATACTTTTGACCTTCTCTTGTATGGTCCTATTCATCCTCTCAGCAACACCATTTTGAGGAGGATTGTAAGGAGCAGTAAGTTCACGTTTTATACCTTTTGACTCACAAAAGTCCTGAAAGGCCTTTGAAACTACTCTCCACCATTGTCAGTGAGTAAGCATTTAAGCTTCTTGCCACTCTGATTCTCCACAAGTGTCACAAACGTTTTGAAAACACTAAACGCTTCATCCTTGTGCTTGAGAAAGTAAACCCATACTTTCCTCGAGTAATCATCTATAAATGTCATAAAGTAAGAAGCTCCCGCTAGAGATAGGTTAGGCATAGGTCCACACAAATCACTATGAACAAGTGCCAACTGTGTATCTCTTCTACTGCTTCTATGCTTATGTGGCTGCTGTGTTTGCTTACCATACAGACAATGTTCATAGAATTCAAAATCATTAAATGAAAAGCCAGGCAAATAACCAGAACGAGACAAGATTTCCATTCCCTTCTTAGACATATGTCCTAACCTGCTATGCCACAAAGAAACGTTCGGCTGCTCGGTTACATTGAGTACATTTTTAGAGACATTTGATACATAAATCATGTAAAGTCCTCTAGAGTTTACTCCATGTGCTACTGTCATAGAACCCTTGGATATCTTCCACATGTTCTGTCCAAAAGAGGTGACGTAGCCAGCATCATCAAGTAAACCTGTGCTGATCAAGCTCTTTGTAATTGCGGGAACATGTCTCACATTCTTCAGTGTGAAAGAAGAGCCATTCTGAAACTTCAATTGAACATCTCCAACACCTAAGATCTCACATGTCTGCCCATTGCCTAGCCGAACATGATCTTTAGTGGTCACATAAGAAGTAAACCACTCCTTGTTTGGAGACACATGAAGTGATGCCCCTGAGTCTATAATCCAGTCACTCAGTGCATTTCCATCAGATGCTGTAAGAAGAGCTGAGTCCATTGTATTCTTCAAGAAGTAGATGTCTCCTGACACTAGACTGTCATCCTCTGCAACAGTGTTTGTCACATTTATTTCTTGAATCTTCACTGAGGACTTGTTCTTCTCACCATGGTCTTCATCTTTCTCTTTGCCTTTTTCTGCTTTCCATTCTCTGCAGTCTCTTTTCATGTGACCCTTCTTGCCACAATGGTAGCATTCTATGTCACTCTTGCCTTTAGCACTGTGGGACTTGCTACGAGACTGATTCCTCTTTCCACATTTGTACTTTTCTTTGGTCCTTCCCCTGACAACTAAGGCTGTTCCTTTGCCTTTGTCCATTGTCTTTCTATTGGTTTCTTCAGTAAGCAGACTTCCTTCTACACCTGCTATGTTCAAACCATCTAGAGGTGCAGAATTACTCAAAGCTGTGCGAAAATTGTCCCAACTTTCCGGCAATGTGATCAACAGGAACATAGCTCTAACAGGTTCATCAAACTTGACACCTTGAGCTGACAACTGACTGTAGATTGTGTTGAATTCATTCAGATGATTGGACATAGGTGTCCCTTCTTTCATCTTCAAGTCAACAAGCTTCTTAAGCGAGTATACCTGTGAAGCTGCACTCTGCTTCTCATAAAGATCACTCAGCTTGAACCATGCTTGATAAGCCGACATCTCGTCTGCTACATTGAAGTAAACGCTTTCTGCCAAAGTGACTCAGCATAATGGTAGAAAGTGCCAATTCATCCATTTCGCTCCATTCATCTTCGTCCATATCTTCTGGTTTTATCCCCTTGAGCTTTATAGGTTTTATCTGCTTCTTTTGTACCAACACGTGCCAAATCTGCTGCTTCCACAATGGGAAATTGGTTCCATCCAGCTTCTTGATATTGTAAAGAGCAGTGTCTTGTGATCCAGCCATAGCTATACGCTTCACAGTAGTTTACTTTCCTGGGAAAAATTCGGCAGAGTTTCCCCTGTAAACTGACCTCTGAACCAATATCAACCTGTCAAATGAACCAAGAAAGCTTCAGATTCTGCAGAAATTTGGGCAGAGTCTCCTTTGTAAAATGGCTCTGGTGTACTAAAAACAGACCAAAAACAGCTCAAAAAACCACTGTCTCTCTAACACTGTAAGCTGTGGGTAAACCTGTCCTGCACCTGTACTGTCTCTGACTGTCCTGTAACTGTCCTGTAAGCATAGACTGCGACAATGCCTCAATGGCAGTAAAGCAAAGATGCAATCCCAACTGTCTCACTCACAGTCAATACATCCTAGCTGCCTATCTAAGGGTGCTCGAGGGATTGCTCCAAGACCTGTATCACCAAAAGGATCTCAACATTCGAGAATCCCCCAGCTCAATAAAACCTCACTCGACCCTCAACAAAGGCTGCAGTAAATCTGACAATACATAGACTTCCCACAAAGTCATACATCCACAAATTTCCCACTGTATGCTGTAACCGCTGCGACGGTTGTTTGCTGCGTGACTCACAGCCAGCAAACCCTCAACAGACATACATCATCTCTGACAATACATCCCATGTGGAAGTACCTGCAATGTCAGGATGAAATCTGGAATATCAAGCAGCAAACAGAAGCTACCTGATGAACTAGTGGATGTCCCCTACAGACTGTGTGTAGATACGCCCGTGTCGTATGTGACACGCCTCCAAGAACTGTGAGCCGTCCTTCGATGTGTAGACAGCCACAAATCAACACTCTGGGAGTGTCGATATCCTCAGCACCTGCAGTCGTAGGCCAAAACCCCAAATTTGCAGAGTCGGATCTGCACTCGTCGAGACCACGTAGTCGAAAATGGCCTGCTCAGACCTTTGTCGAAGCCGAACGATGGCCGAGATGACCTCACAATGAAATTCTGACCAATCCCTTCGGGCTGTCCCACGAGATTTGGGGCCGTGTCTTCGCTTGTCGAATTTCACTCCAATCTGAGTTGGTGACTCTAGCCTCCTGCAGTGCTGCCCCGAGCCTCGATCTGAGCTCTGATACCAGTTGAAGGAGTACGAGCGGAAGTGCGACGCGAGAGAGAGTGCGAGAAGAAGAGAACGACGATATGGTGAACTCGCTCTACTGTAATGTGTAGAGCATAGTGAGTTCTTATTAGGTTTTAACAAAAGAATATGTGTACATACCTGGCGGCCCGCCCACTTACCTGGGCGACCACTTTGGGCTTTATACCCCAACACACGTTGCTCTTTGATAGACTACCTCCTTTTGGACCCCTATTGAGATGTAACCATCTCTCTTCTTGGTCTCTTGCTGAGGTAAATCTAGAAGCACTTATTGCACATTGCTCTTTGGTAGACCGTCTCCTTTTGGACCCCTATTGAGATGCAACCATTTCTCCTTTTGGTCCCATGTTAAGATAGGTCTAGAAGCACATATGTATATCCTAACTCTTGTTCCCCTTTTATCTTCTCATATTAAATGATCAGTTTAATATGAGGAAATAATTTGGGTTGGTTAGATATTAGATTTTATGACACTTGCCTTGCTTTGGTTCAATACAATCCAAAGAGTAGACAAATTCATGCTGAGAAACTTGTGATCTTTCATATTGGAAAGCATACAAAGTTATGATTTGCAAAAGATTAGCCCATGCATTTATCTAATATGAAGGAATCATCATAGGCTGCTTGGTACTCCCTGTAGTCAAAGATTGAAAAAACATTAGAGGTTGAGATTTGCACTGCGTAAGGGGTAGAATTTTGTGGGATCAAATGGTGGCTTGGTATGTAATGGGCAGCGGGTTGATAAATACGATTGCCAAAATGCCTAGTGAAAATCCTCGTGCAATGTTTAGTTCTCATATAAATCTAAAAACTGTGCTATAAGCTCTTTCAATAGCTTATGACGTAAAGGAGGCTTTGATGCGGTTTTCAATTGGGTAATCATTCACTCCTTATAAATTGCAAGTTGATGTCAAAGCTCTATATTTGAAGTCACGTGAGACTAAGAAAAAGTTGTAATAGCCTGTGTGTCTATGCGTGCGCACGCATGTGGTCAAGGGGTGGAGCTCATTTGTTAGGTCCAACAACAACGTCCAAGCTAAGATAGAGAGGATGGGAGCACGAGGCCAAGAAAGAACACACACACACCACAAAATAGTATGTGTGGAGGAGCAAAAATCATTTGCCCATTTGAAGGACTTCTATGATTACACTCAAAGATAAGGTGTTAGCATGTGCAGATCAGGCACTGGCCATTCATTTTAGCTTATGTTGAGGAGAGGTTTCTTTAGTTTGAGGTAGGACTCTATGATATCTATCTTGGCATCTATCCATTCCTACCCTTTAAAAATTGCTCATTTGTGCATATACACGCAACTAATCTATCGTGGCTTCACATTTTTTTGCTACTTACATGTCACTATTGCTAGCTAATAGATTTAGCCCAACGAGAAACATTGATACTATCTTTGGCAACGGAATGGCAATTATCAATTGACACTCATTATGGGTGTACAAAGAATGCACATATGTGATGTTCCTTTTTTGGGGGAGAAGGGTGCTTCAAGTCCTTTTTTGCTATGATGAGTCCTTTTTTTTTCTCGCAACAACGCATGGGTCAAAAACTGGTTTCAGAGTGTTTCAAAATACTAGTAGTGTGTGGTACTCAGACTCTTGAACTAGCAGTGAGCATCATGTGCATAGTCGATTTGACTCTTCTCCATTGCCCCAACACCCTGTCTTGCATCGAAGGAAATGGGAGCTAAGCCGAATGGCTACGATAGTGCGTATCACCAACAAGGGGATAGGCTCGAGCATGTAAGTGGAGTATGGTTTCCTCTTTCAGCGAAGAACATGGTTTTGTAGTTGGGAGAAATATGGGTGGTGTAATGTATGAAGCGTGACCCACCAGATTTCTCCCAAGCCGTAATACATTCACGTTGTAGAAAAGCTTCATTCACTTAGGGGTCAATTGAAGCATCATGTAGCAAGTGTAATGCATCCCATCTCCCAAACCACTTCTTTATGTCTTGCATCCATGCCGTGCTCAAGATCTTGCTTTTATGCGTCTTTTGAACTCTTTTGCTTGCTTCCCATGCAATTGTAGGAAGTCAATGCAAGGGCTTCATCTTTATCATGTACTCCACAACCCTTTCCATGCCCATAACCTCAATTGGAAGAGATCCCAACTCAAGAGGTAGAAGCATATAGAGTGTTTGTGTCTTAACTTGGAGAAAGTTTGTAATAAAATGCTTTTGGACATTCTCAAACTCTTTCCAAGTAGACTTTGAGATGCTCGTGCCCCACACTTCAACTCCATAAAGAAGAACCGGTGTCACCAATGCATCAAAAAGGTACTTCTTGAGAACCCAACACTTGATGTTTCTCACATTACACATGTTTTCAAATGCATAATATGATCTCTTTCCCGCTTCCAAACGATGCATAGCACATTCATGCCACTTGTGATTGGACGGAACCTCGAGGCCAAGGTACTTAAAGCTCGCAACAACTTCAAGTGTCTTATTGTTGTACACAATGCATGGCTTCTCCTTATGGTTGGTTTTCACAAGCATAACCTTTGTTTTGGATTCATTCACAATCAACCCACTATGCAAGCAAAAGTTTTTAAGGACAACAATAATCTTTTGTGCATCTTCTAAAGTGTGTGCTAGAAGCACTACATCATCTACATACAACAAAAGCATGATCACCACATTGCAAATAGTGACCTCTTCAATGCCTTCTTCTTGCATAAAGTCAAGTACCATTTGCTCCAATTGATCGATGCATAGAACAAAGAGAGTTGGTGACAACGGACATCTTTGTTTAACCCCAATAGTGCTTGCAATTTTTTTTTGAAATTTCTCTTCCCATGTGTAATTGACAAATCACCTTCTTATAGATTCAAGAAACCGCAAGCATAAACTCACTTGGCACTTGGAGTTCTTCCATTCTTCTCCACAAATTGTTACATAGAATCAAATCAAAGGCTTTCTTAAAGTCCACAAAACAACAATACAATCGCTTTCCTCTCAATCGACTTTCCTCCATGAGAACACGAAGAGTGACAAGATGATCAATGGTACTATGGCATCGACAAAAACCCGCTTCTCCTTTTGCACGCTTGTCATTCTCTTCAGCCCAATCACTCAATTTCATCTCCATTATGCACCCAAACAACTTTTCCATAAGAGACCCAATCATTATAGTCCGGTAGTTGTTTACATTCTTTACATCCCCTCCTTTATGCAAAGGCTTGATCCAATTAGTAATCCAATCATAAGGCATACCATGTTGAAGTGCAAGGTTGAACATATCACACATCCACTCATGGGTAAATTTTCCCGTCCATTTGATCATCTCCGGCTTGATACCTTGAAGATCTCCCGCTTTGCGAGTGGTGAACTTTTCAAGCCCACCGTATACATCCTCAATAGTAAAAAAAGAGGGCATACATGGGAGTGAACCATAAAATGGTATTTTTTCAGCATTTGCTTGTTCATATAATTGCCTACAATGTGTGTACATATCCACAAGACGCAAGTTACCAAAATTCTCAACACGCTTGCCCCTCAAGTTTCTCCAAAATCTTCCACATGTATGTGCCTTTTCTTGTACTTGAAAAAGTTGTTGCTTTACTTTCCATCTTCTTCTCTTCTTTTGAATCAATGCCTTGTATGTATGCAAATGACTTTGATAGTTGTCTTTGTCTATAGTTTCATCAAGATTTATCAAGGATGTTCGAGCATCTTGACATTATTTATCAAATTACCTTTTGCGTGATCTATCTTTGTTGATAGCATGGAGAGAGAGAGAGAGAGAGAGAGAGAGAGAGAGAGAGAGAGAGAGAGAGAGAGAGAGTTCTATTATCATCCTCGGAGGTCAAATATGACCTACGGGACCAAATGAACATGTCACATGGTATGAGTGGAGGTCATAAGTGAATCTCGATGCTCAAAAATGGCTGAAATGAGCGTCGCAATAGAGAGTCCACATCGTGGTTGGGAGAGGAAGGTATGTAGGGAGAGCTCATGGCTGAATATATGGGGAAAAGAGGACCTAATGTGCTCAAAATCTGAGTACTCAAGTAGTGTGTGGTACTCACTCTCTCGCACTTGACGAGGGCATACGGTGCAAAGTCGATGAGACTCCTTGCCAATGCCCCAACGCCCTGTCTCGCAGCGTAGAGAGAGAGAGAGAGAGAGAGAGAGAGAGAGAGAGAGAGAGAGAGAGAGAGAGAGAGAGAGAGAGAGAGAGAGAGAGAGAGAGAGAGAGAGAGAGAGCGAGAGAGAGAGAGAGAGAATGCTTGCCTGCACTCGATGCCTCTTCTGCACAGAGAGAGAGGGGGGGAGGGGGGGTGGAGAGTGGGCTTGGACTCCATAGTGAGCAACATCGCAAATTAAATCGTTGTCCATCCCAACTTGATGTGCTGCGATCGTAACTCACACAAAAGTCTCTCTCTACCTACACGCTCTGCTCACGACATTTTTTTCGCTCTCTCTCTCTCTCTGGTTCTATCTAATCCTCCACGTCTCTTGAAACCTACTAGAGGATCTGCACGTCAAAAAAAAAAGTCGCCCATTAACATGTTACCATATACATGTGGTAGTGATGTGTGTGAACACACTAGGACCGCCAGGACATTTTTTCCCTCTTTAGGAGGTTTTTTCCCCCCGAGCATTGCATATCCGCCCATCACTCTAGGGCTATCGATCTTTCCATTGCAAGGAATACACTCTCTATTGTGTGCCTTGAGCTTCCTTCATCTTCTCCAAGATTTGTGTGTTTCTCTGCAACCCTAATTCCAACAATTGGTATCAGAGCAAGTTGGGTCCTCCCAGGCTTAGTCGCCAGCTGCTCCAGTACACGCCTGCTCACTTTCTCCGATTTCAGTGAGCTTTGGCGAGCATTCGTAGGTCGAAAAATACTTTGGGAGGGCTCTTAGAGCTCGGTCTGCTCAGATTTTTGATTTGGGGTCATTTCGGCCTCCGTTTTCACTACAGGTAGGTATGCACAGGCAATTTCGTCATTTTGTGCAGAATTTTTGTCAGTGCCGTTTTTTGCATAACAGGTGCCTTATAGTTTACTACGGTTTGTGCTATAAAGCACGTGTTGTTCTTGCTCCGTTTCTCCTATTTTCGGGCAGTTTTCACATTAGGTGCAGCATTAACCATTGAGGCGGTCCGGGGCAGGCAACAAGAAGAGCAACCTCTAGACACCCTTCAAGGCTCCCGTGCTGCTCAATGGGGCTGGGGCACAACACAACACAAACCAAAACAACAAACCCACAGCCAAATCCCAACTACACAAGGGGCACCACCTAGTTTAAGAGCGAACTAGGACGCAAAAGAGGAGAATCGTTAGAGCAACCCACAAACAAGCAAGGGATTTACACTAACCCTAACACCAATGGAATACTCTCACACACTAAAACACGAGAGAGAGAGAGAGAGAGAGAGAGAGAGAGAGAGAGAGAGAGAGAGAGAGAGAGAGAGAGAGAGAGAGAGAGAGAGAGAGAGATGGTGTACAACTTAGCTTCAACTTTATATTTTGCACAAAAAGGAACTTAGAGCTTGCGGAATCAAGTGACAAGATTTGGTTATAGCATCACTAGCACATTGTCTTAGGGTTATGGGAGCCCTCTCACCATCCACCCTCTTACAATGGTAGCCAAACAATAGCCAATGAATCACAAGCAACAAAACAACAACCTTCAATGAAACAAGTCACCTTATGAAGCTGAATGAGTTTGCCGAGCCAAATTGGAGGAGAAGCGTGAGCCTTTGGACATGAATTGCACCCAAAACTACCAATTCATTGATGTTGGGGTAGATACAACAATGGTAGGAAGAATATCTTCTACTCGCACTCACTCAAACTAGCTCAAGCTTTTCTATGCACCAAGGTGATGGTGTATAGAAAGCTTACTCTCTCTTTACAACAAAGATAGAACTGGCGTGTGGTACGCTCAATCTAGTGTGCAATGGTATAGTGATGTCTTTTACAAGGAGGAATGGGTTCTATTTATAGGTTTTAGAATCCTTGATTAGGATTAAGCCTAATCAATTTTATTAGGAAAGATCAAGGATTATGAATTTTTATGAATTTCAAATGAGAATGGGGTCTCTCTTTTCTCTTGAGTCACATGGATGTGGGCTCAAGTAAGAGAATTATTGATGTGGTGAAAGGAGAGAAACTTCCATGGGAGTGAGTGAATTTGGTTTACTTGTGCGGTTGCCTACTCCATATGTTGATAGTGTGGGTGCATTTTTACAAGAGAAGTTAGTTGTTAGTGGTAATAATCACTAGAATTGTTAGTGATACATTTACAATGGGTAGGATGAGTTGATTTGATGAAGGAAGAGGGGTGAATTAAAAGAGAATCATTGAAATGGTGAAGCTTGAACTCACCCTTGTATAGATTGTGGAAAAAATGACCGCTGGTCTTCTTCTTCTTCTTCGCTTCTTTACGCCGCCGCCACAGTTGACCACCACGATGAAAAGAGGATTTGTTGATGAAAAATCCTCAATTTGCAAAAGTTATCATGGTTAAGATGCTGAATTTTAGATATTTTTAGGAGAGGTAAATGAAATTGTAACATAGAAGCAATAGAGAGAGACATGGAGAGGGCGTATGTATGTAGAGGTTCATAAAAGAACTATAGGGATGAGAGAGAAGGGTAATGGTGAAGAGGGTGGGAGAAGCCATGGAAATTGCAGGTTTGAGTGAGGGAAGGAGAGGGAGGGATGTGTAAGAGTGAGTAGGTGTGTGGAAGGGTGAGAGAACACTAAGGGCTACTTGTGAGAAAAGTGGGCAGACTGGGGTCCACTCAAAAACTCATAGCTCACTATTGATAAATCCAAAAATCATGAAAAAATTTGAGGTGATTATTCAAAGCGTGGGCTACATTTTCTCTTTTGACCACCGCTCCAAATTCGGAGTGGAGATAGGTGCCAAAATTCTCACCAAAAAGCCTATTTTTATGCCTGCAAAAGTCTTTTAGTGGCCCCCTCCTTTGTTGAATTTGTACAATGCATTCAAGAGTGAGCCCCTCCTTTGTCATATTATAATACAAAGAATCCAAGTTGCCCTTGACCCATGCATGGAGGAGGAATATTGGTGAATAAAGAAATATATACATGGTGGGAATAGTGTATGGACTATTCATGGACTTTAGCTCAATGAGCACATGGTGTTAAAATAATGAGTAAAAATAATAATAAAAATATGGAGGAGTTATGGATATGGAAAGATATTGGAATCATATGATATGGTCCCTCCTTGAATTATTTTGGGTGAAAGAGGGAAAGGTATGCAAGTAAATAATATAATAAACGTAACCAATGAGTAGAAATCAATTTTTTGTTTTCAAGGAAAAATATGAGGTTAGAGTATGTACATATTGGCAAAAAATATAATTATGGTGTAAGAGGATGAAAGAAGGTGTACATAGGTTTAATAAAACACACACCTAAGTAGAAATATTTAAATAAAATACCAAAATAATTATAAAAAATCCCTATATTTAGGCCATATATACAATGAAATATTTACACACAAAGAGGCCATAATATACTTTTTTTTTTTTTTTGTTTGGCTCAACTAGCCCAGTGACTAGCTAGCTGAGGATTTTAAGAAGATATGGAAAAAACCCCCTAACTCACACACGCCTATGTACAGTGAAATGGTAGGGATAGCCACAGTGTTTGGGTGGTTTTGGTAGGGTGAGGTAACTCACTATGGCAATTATGGAGAGCCAAAAAACGGCTATCATTAGCCCTTCCCCAGGATGTGGTATATTCATGTACCATCATAGAGCATCTTTTCCACAGAGAGTGCTTCAGAGTCCTTGACGAGATCTTCATTGTTTGGCCGCTCAGAATTTTGGCTGGAGTTACACTCATGCTTCATGTAACAATACTTACATGAGACAGCGGCCTTTGGACAGATCTTTGGTAGATTCTTTGGTAGAAGGCGACTCAAATAGGGCTTCAAGCGATACCCGTTTACCTTCCTGGAGTGCTCTTTACCATTCAAGTCTATAAGCTGATAGTAACTAGAATTGAAAGCCTTCTTGACTATGTATGGCCCTTGCCATCTAGTTTCAAACTTGGCATCAAAACAAATGTCAAGTCGATTGTCATACCTTAGCACAAGCTCTCCTTCCTTGATGCCTTTGTCCTTCAGTTTCTTGTCGTGCGTTTCTTTCGCTTGTGTGGCTTTCCTCTTGTAGCACTCATATGCTGCTTCTCTTTTCCACTCAAGCTCCACTAACGTAAGAAGTCGATCCATCCATACCTCTTGATCATCTTGTGCTCCTTTGCCATTAAGTCGCATTGTTGGAATGTTGAGCTCGATAGGGTGCAAAGCCTCTTGACCATAGACCAAGTGAAATGGTGTGAACTCCGTGGCTTCCCTATATGTGGTTCGATATGCCCACAAGGCACCATCCAAGAAGTCATCCCATAATTTTGTCTTGTTTTGCACCATCTTTCCAATGATTCCTGCAATCACACCATTAGCCTTCTCCACCAAACCATTTGCCTGTGGGTAGTATGGTGTGCTATGACGATGTAGAATGTGAAGCTCTTCACAAAATTCTGTGAGCAAGCCCTTCCTAAACCCTGGACCATTATCAGAAACAATCTCCAAAGGTGTGCCAAATCTGCAACAAATGTGATTGTACACAAACTTGCTAACTGTCCTCTCATTCACTCTTGCCACACTTTGAGCTTCCACCCACCTAGTTATATAGTCTACAGCCAGTAGAATGTAGAGTTTACCATTTTTTGCCCTAGGCAGAGGACCCATAGCATCAATGCCCCACTTTTTAAAGGGTCCATTTGCAAGCACTATTTGCCTCGGGCCATGCACCAACCTTCTATTTCCATTTATCTGACAATTGTGACAGCTTTTACACCAATGTTGAACATCCACATGCAAGCTTGGCCAAACATACCCCGCAAGCAAAATCTTCTTCACAGTTGATTCTTGAGCAAAATGACCACCACATGTCTCTTCATGCAAACCTTTTAGAATGGCTGGAATTTCCTCGATAGTTGGTACTCTTCTACACACTTGATCCTTCCCTCTTTGATAGAGGGAGCCTTCTAGGAAGAGATAGAAACTTGTCTTCTTCATGAGTCTCCTCTTCTGAGCCTTCGTGAAGTCTTGTGGAAACTCACCCTCCAAAATGTAGCCATTAATGGGAGCCAATGACTCCAATCCCTGGTATCTCGGTTGCTTGACAGCTGCTGCCACCATGATGACCTGCACTTCTCTCTCAACACATGTAACTGCTTGTTGTGCAAGTAAATCGGCATCTTCATTTTGTTTCCTCGGAATATGATATAGTTGCACTTCTTCAAACTGATTAAACATCCTACGAATGGCATGAACTTTTGTCCTTATGCTTTCATTCTTGCATGCCCAAATGCCTAAAATCTGTTTAACAATGAGAAGTGCATCTCCCTTTACCATGAGACGTTTTATCCCTTGGCCAATACACATCTTCAAACCACGAAGTAGTGTGTCGTATTCTGCTTCATTGTTGCTAGTTGAACATGGTAGATTGACCTTCTCTTTCATGACCACCTCTCCACTTGGGTTGAGCAACACTAGCCCTCCCCCTGCTTTCCCTGTGGCTCGTCAAAAAGCTCCATCAAAGAACAAGGTAAAAGCATTAGGAATACTTTTAGGTGGTGGCAATGGTAGGGTCTTTACTTCAGGCACCTTAATCTCCTTCTCATGTACCCTATAAGTAAGGATCCCTGCCAATTGTGCACGCACACTATCTTCTACCTTGAAAGAGTATTGGAACTCTTGAAATTCCATAATCCACTTTGAGATCCTAGTGCTAAGATTCATTTGAGATGACACCCAAGGAAACAAATTTTCTGCAGTGAGAATTACAAAAGGTTTTGGTAGCAAGTAGGATCTAAACTTTCTCACCGCAAACATGAGAGAAAGCATCATGAGTTCTGCTTCTGTGTAGTCTCTCTCCAAAGCATTCATGACCCTACTAGCAAAGTAGATGGGTCGCATCCTTGTACTGTGGGGATCTTGTTGTAGCAAAACTGCACCAATTGTTTCCTTCCCAACACTAGAGCTAACAAAGAATGTGTACTCCCAACAAGGATGCATGAGTGTTGGTAGCTCTGACAAAATGACTTTAATGTTACAAAAGTACTCTTCAAGCTTATCAGACCATGCAAATTCTACTTGTTGTATCAACTTTTGCAAAGGATGAAGCGACTCCGAAGCTAAGTGAATAAAGCGTGACATATACTTCACCTTTTGAATGAATGAGATGACCTCTTTGAGATTCTTGGGTGATGGGAGCTCAATAAGAGCCTTTGCCTTTAAAGGATCCACCTCAATGCCTTTATAGGAAACGTTGTGACCAAGCAAGATCACTTCATCCTCACCTATGTGACAGTTGTCAGGGTTGAGCTGACCTCCCATGTCATAGAGCTTCTTTAAACCTTCTTCTACCCTTTGTAGATGCAATGATTTTGAGCTATAAATGCAAAAATCATCAATGAACACCCTAATTGACTTTCCAAATAATGCTTGAAACACCATGTTCATGAAACGTTGGAATGTTGCAGGAGCATTTGTCAGACCAAATATCATGACTCTAAAAGCATAACAAACCCAAGGAGTGATAAAGGTTGTTTTCAATTGATCTTCCAATGCAATACCTATTTTAAAGTAACCTGAGTAGCCATCACACACAGTGTACTTCTCATGACCAGCTACCTCATTTAGTATCTCATCTTGAAATGGGAGGGGAAAGTGATCTCTTTTTGTTGCCTCATTGAGTGGACGGTAATCCACACACACCCTCCACTTGCCGTTTTTCTTAGGAGTGACAACAACGGGAGAGACCCACTCTGAATTCTCCACTGGATAAATGAAACCTGCTGCTAGAAGCTTTCTTACCTCCTTGAGTAAAGCCTGCTCCTTAATGACTCCTAACCTTCGTAGCTTCTGAGCCTTAGGCGTGGCATCTGGCTTCAACTCAATTTTGTGTTGAACAGCATCTACTCCACGCACATCGGTGTAGTCTTTAGCAAAAATCTTAGGAAATTTCCTTAACACACCTTTGAACTCCTCTCTTTCATCCTTTGTAAGTGTTGTAGACAACATACCTTCTAACATTCCTTCATCTTCCACATTTTGGTTCTCTTGGGAACCTACCTCCTCCAACCCTTGACAAGAGGTCTCTTGGTTGGTTGGCTTAAACCTTACCCCCATGGCTTCGATGGAAGACTCCTCTTCAGTAATTCTGCCGCTACTTTCTTCTTCTGAAGTGTTAACAATCCAATCTTCTTCCGTCTCACTTTGAGATGATTCTTCATGGAGCTCCTCTTGCCGTTGCTCCTTCATGTCAAAGACAACCTTCTTATGATTTTCGTTCCTGCAAATTAATTTTCCACTCTCCCAATCCTGCAAAGCTCGCATTTTCATTAGCCATGGTCTTCCTAGGATAAATGGGTAACCATTTCCTTTGGTAGACATGACATAGAAATCCACTGCCTTCTTAATGCCAAAGGCCTCCACAAAAACATTTTTACAAATGCCTATGCACCTAGCCTTGCTATTGTTTGCCATCTTGACTTTAATTTTAGGTGTCTCATGGATGTGCATGCCTAGTTTTTGCATTAGTCCCTCTGTCATGATGCAAATTTGTGCACCCCCATCCACTAGACCTTTCCTAACCAATCTTCCTTTGATGTAACAATCTAGCACAGGTGTAATATCCTCATTCATTTCAGCATGTGCAATTTTTACAACAGGCACACTCTCTTTTACCTTTCTCCTAGTGCTAACTGCCCTTGTTAAATCCCTCCGAACTTGTGGACATAATGCAAGAAATTGAGGCCATGAGATATCAGGACCCTTACCTCTCATGTCTTCCAACAAGTTGTACGGAGCCATACCATGTCCAAGAGGGAAGTCTTGGAGGTTGATAAGACGTCGAGTCCTTTTTGTTTCCTTGGTCTCCTTTGCCTTCTTTTCTCGTCCATGGTCACTTTGTGACATGACTCCTTCTTTCTCTTTACCTTTTCCACGGCCACGCTTAATGCCATTTGCTTCCATGTCGACCTCATTGGAATTTGTCACCTCTACCACATGCACATTTGGATCTGGCAAAGGCGGAACTCCTTCCACTCCTCGTGGAGGTGTTCTTGCTCCGTTTGGCCTTTGTAGAAGCTGTGGTTGTTGACTAGTTCCATCACCTGCATTCATCACTGGGTAATTCAAGTTAGGTCTCCCTGGCTCCCCACGGGGCCAAGGACAATTATACATCCCATGTCCAGACTCTCCGCAATTCCAACATTGCAAGACTCTCCTAGGTCGTGGTGGATCTCGCTCTTCTGACTTGTTTGCTTGTCCCTTAGGACCTACAGCTTGTGCAGGGTGAATTGACAGGCTGCTTAAAGATTCATTTAACTTCTCAATCACTTCCACCGTTACCTCAGGAATCTCCCTAGATGTTGATGCTTGTGACTTACCTTTGGGTCTAAGACCTTCTATTGGAACCTCCCCCCTTAAGCACTTGAGTTTCCTATATTTCTCAGCAGCCCTAGTTTCATCTGCGTCAAAGGTAGCAGGTGCACCCGCCTCAACTTTTACCTTAAGGTCAGGAAAGAGTCCATCTATGAACCTCTCCTTCTTGAGAAATTATGCACCATCACCAAGGTTAGCAAGATTTCTCACCCATACAGCCCAAAGACGTAGAAACTCTTGTTTGTACAAGTAGTAGTCATCTAAGTCTTTTTGCTTATGAGAAACAATGTCTTGCCATAGTTTTTGAGTGTTTTGGGGATCAAAGAAGTATTTCTTGAAACGATTCAAAACTTCTGTGTAATTCCCCTTAACTTCCTCAGGCAAAGAGTCAAACCAAGTGCTAGCATCTTTCCTAAGGACCACCTCAAACATTTCTACACGTTCTTGATCAGTTACTATCCTCTTGATACGGCAAGACATCTTGAAATTCGCTAGAAATAATTCTGCATCCTCTCCAGGCTCTCCAAAGAAAAGAGGATATCCAGACATTTGGCGTTGGCTCTCCATTGAATTGATTTCAAAGTGACGTGTTTTTGTTTTTTCTTTCTTTAGAAGATTTACACAATAATATTTTCTAAATTGCAATGTATTCTACAACAAAATAAAAATATTCACATCAAATGACCTATGATAATCAATAAGAGGTAAAATGACAGGGTTTGGTGAAGCGAAAATTTCTCCTACTCTTTGGACACTAAACATGAATACCATACGTTGTTGAAAATGGATTTTTCTACTAATTGCAATGTTTACTCTAATGTGTGGAGTGAAATGAAAGGGAAAAACCTGTATTCCTGGGCCATTATCCGTGGTCTATGCATGACCTAATTCTTAAAACAAAACAAAAATATAGACGTCCAAACTAAGGTCGTACCTAATGAGAGGCAAAATAAAAGGATTTACTGATGCGTTTATCTCTACCAACCTAAGAGGACCTAAAATTCTACGAATTACTCGCCGAAATTGCAACTTAGTACTAACAATTATGTGTACCTTTTGCCTTGCAATGGGAATGAAGGGATCATACAAATTCTCGTGATTCATGCAAGCTACTTGATTATGCTAAAGGTTGAGCCTCACAAAACATACACAAGCCGTTCCTCAGTGGGGGCACCAAAATTGAGGCGGTCCGGGGCGGGCAACAAGAAGAGCAACCTTTAGACACCCTTCAAGGCTCCCGTGCTGCTCAATGGGGCTGGGGCACAACACAACACAAACCAAAACAACAAACCCACAGCCAAATCCCAACTACACAAGGGGCACCACCTAGTTTAAGAGCGAACTAGGACGCAAAAGAGGAGAATCGTTAGATCAACCCACAAACAAGCAAGGAATTTACACTAACCCTCTCTCCAATGGAACACTCTCACACACTAAAACACGAGAGAGAGAGAGAGAGAGAGAGAGAGAGAGAGAGAGAGAGAGAGAGAGAGATGGTGTACAACTTAGCTTCAACTTTATATTTTGCACAAAAAGGAACTTAGAGCTTGCGGAATCAAGTGACAAGATTTGGTTATAGCATCACTAGCACATTGTCTTAGGGTTATGGGAGCCCTCTCACCATCCACCCTCTTACAATGGTAGCCAAACAATAGCCAATGAATCACAAGCAACAAAACAACAACCTTCAATGAAACAAGTCACCTTATGAAGCTGAATGAGTTTGCCGAGCCAAATTGGAGGAGAAGCGTGAGCCTTTGGACATGAATTGCACCCAAAACTACCAATTCATTGATGTTGGGGTAGATACAACAATGGTAGGAAGAATATCTTCTACTCGCACTCACTCAAACTAGCTCAAGCTTTTCTATGCACCAAGGTGATGGTGTATAGAAAGCTTACTCTCTCTTTGCAACAAAGATAGAACTGGCGTGTGGTACGCTCAATCTAGTGTGCAATGGTATAGTGATGTCTTTTATAAGGAGGAATGGGTTCTATTTATAGGTTTTAGAAGCCTTGATTAGGATTAAGCCTAATCAATTTTATTAGGAAAGATCAAGGATTATGAATTTTTATGAATTTCAAATGAGAATGGGGTCTCTCTTTTCTCTTGAGTCACATGGATGTGGGCTCAAGTAAGAGAATTATTGATGTGGTGAAAGGAGAGAAACTTCCATGGGAGTGAGTGAATTTGGTTTACTTGTGCGGTTGCCTACTCCATATGTTGATAGTGTGGGTGCATTTTTACAAGAGAAGTTAGTTGTTAGTGGTAATAATCACTAGAATTGTTAGTGATACATTTACAATGGGTAGGATGAGTTGATTTGATGAAGGAAGAGGGGTGAATTAAAAGAGAATCATTGAGATGGTGAAGCTTGAACTCACCCTTGTGTAAATTGTGGAAAAAATGACCACTGGTCTTCTTCTTCTTCTTCGCTTCTTTACGCCGCCGCCACGGTTGACCACCACGATGAAAAGAGGATTTGTTGATGAAAAATCCTCAATTTGCAAAAGTTATCATGGTTAAGATGCTGAATTTTAGATATTTTTAGGAGAGGTAAATGAAATTGTAACATAGAAGCAATAGAGAGAGACATGGAGAGGGTGTATGTATGTAGAGGTTCATAAAAGAACTATAGGGATGAGAGAGAAGGGTAATGGTGAAGAGGGTGGGAGAAGCCATGGAAATTGCAGGTTTGAGTGAGGGAAGGAGAGGGAGGGATGTGTAAGAGTGAGTAGGTGTGTGGAAGGGTGAGAGAAGACTAAGGGCTACTTGTGAGAAAAGTGGGCAGATTGGGGTCCACTCAAAAAATCATAGCTCACTGTTGATAGATCCAAAAATCATGAAAAAATTTGAGGTGATTATTCAAAGCGTGGGCTACATTTTCTCTTTTGACCACCGCTCCAAATTCGGAGTGGAGATAGGTGCCAAAATTCTCACCAAAAAGCCTATTTTTATGCCTGCAAAAGTCTTTTAGTGGCCCCCTCCTTTGTTGAATTTGTACAATGCATCCAAGAGTGAGCCCCTCCTTTGTCATATTATAATACAAAGCATCCAAGTTGCCCTTGACCCATGCATGGAGGAGGAATATTGGTGAATAAAGAAATATATACATAGTGGGAGTAGTGTATGGACTTTTCATGGACTTTAGCTCAATGAGCACATGGTGTTAGAATAATGAGTAAAAATATGGAGGAGTTATGGATATGGAAAGATATTGGAATCATATGATATGGTCCCTCCTTGAATTATTTTGGGTGAAAGAGGAAAAGGTATGCAAGTAAATAATATAATAAACGTAACCAATGAGTAGAAATCAATTTTTTGTTTTCACGAGGGTGAGGGTGAAAATGTGGGAGTGATTTGTATAAAGGAAAAATATGAGGTTAGAGTATGTACATATTGGCAAAAAATATAATTATGGTGTAAGAGGATGAAAGAAGGTGTACATAGGTTTAATAAAACACACACCTAAGTAGAAATATTTAAATAAAATACCAAAATAAGTATAAAAAATCCCTATATTTAGGCCATATATACAATGAAATATTTACACACAAAGAGGCCATAATATACTTTTATTTTTTTATTTTTTATTTTTTTTGGCTCAACTAGCCCAGTGACTAGCTAGCTGAGGATTTTAAGAAGATATGGAAAAAGCCCCCTGACTCACACACGCCTATGTACAGTGAAATGGTAGGGATAGCCACAGTGTTTGGGTGGTTTTGGTAGGGTGAGGTAACTCACCATGGCAATTACGGAGAGCCGAAAAACGGCTATCACCATGGCTGACAACAACAACACAGATGTGTTCAAGATGTTTGCTGCTGAGGACAGGTTGGATGGGGACAATTACCCTATGTGGGCTTATATGATGCAACACGTTCTTGTGTCAAAGGGCGTCTGGAATATTGTGCAGGGCATTGATGTACATCCTGGTTCTGAGGATGTAGGCGATGTTGAGGATGTTGCAGGTCTTGCTGCAAGGATTACTACTGTTAGAGTTGGTTTACCTACGGTAGAATAAGCTCGTTGGGATGTTAAGGATGCGCAGGCTCATGCATTGATTGCGTTGTCTGTGAAGTGCACTATTGTTCCTCACATCCGTTCAACAAAAGCTGCAAAACAGGCTTGGGATATTTTGGCTGGTCTTTATGCAAGTCGCAATGAGGCTAAAATTGCTTTGCTGCGTAAAGAGCTGGAGTTGAAGATTATGCATGAGGAAGATGATATGGACACTTTCCTTGCTAGTGTCAAGGATATCAATGAGCAACTTATTTCTGCAGCTGAAGTCATTTCAGACAGTTCCCTTGTGCAGGACTGTTCTCGATGCCTTACCAGATTCTTACTAGACTTTTGCTAGTACTTGGAGACTTATGACCCAAGGAAATCCTGAAGTTGTCAAGTTTGATGCATTATGCACATTGCTGTTGCAAGAGTCACTTTCCAGAAAAAACGGACTAGGTAGCGTGTAGTTGAACAGGATTTTATTGCTTCTCAAAGAAAGGGTGGTAACAACAATGCAACCACTTCTTATGGTTCTGTTGCGAGTGGCAAAACTTCTGTTCCTAATGCTTCTGCTAGCAGAAATTTGTCTGGAAATTCTGGTGATAAGGGCAAAAAGAAGATGCGTTGCCATTATTGTAAAGCTAATGATCACTTGATCAAGTCGTGTCCTAAGTTGAAGGCCAAAGAGGCTAAGAAGAAAGAGGGTGGTTCCACTGCAAATGATGGTTCCACTACAAATGCAGCCATTGTCGAGTCTTCTGTGAAAGGAGACTGTAATGCTGATGTTGATGCAGAATGGACTTTTAGCGCAGAGTGCACTTACAATCCTGCTGTCCATGATGCATGCTTGTCAGTTGCTGCAGATTCACATGTGTGGTATTTCGACAGTGGTGCTACAAAGCACATTACCTCACATCATGAGTTGTTTACCTCTCTCGAGTCTGTCCCTCATGGGAATTCAATCACTTGTGCCAACAATGCCTCTTATCCAGTTCAGGGAGTTGGAAAGATTGTGCTTACTGCTGCTAATGGCAGTTCTTTCACACTTGTTGATGCACTTTATGTACCTGAATAAAAAGGAATCTCTTGTCTGTATCCGCACTTGCTAGACTTTGACTTGTAGTCGAATTTGTGGATGACAGATGTACAGTTCATGATCTCAGTTTTGGTGATGAAATTGTTGCGTCTGGTCTTTTGTGTCGTGGGCTGTATAAGCTCACTTTGTATGACAAGCAAAATACAGCCTTCACAAACATGTTTGACAGGTGCTTCAAGAGGCGGCAAAGAAGCAACCATATCAGATTTCTGCAAACGCAGCAAACTGACAAAATTTAGATGACCAAAACATGCATGCCAAAGTTTTGCATCTGAAATAGCCCTTGAATCTGCAACAACATTTGTAAAATTTTGCCCACACTGGGTAAGATGCACCGTTCTAAGTTTCCAAAGGATGGTTCAGTTCGGGCCACATGCAGGTTGCAGCTTGTGCATACTGATGTTTGTGGGCCCGTGCAAACTCCGTCCTTGGGCAATATAATTTAAAAAAATTAATTCTAATATGGATTTTAAAAAATTATTAAATATTATCAATAATTTACTAAGATCAATATAAAATGCTCTTAAACCCTTTAAACACAAGTAAACACTTTTATTCTCATCTTTTCAATCTCCTACTTATCTTTTCTACTCTACTATCATGTCATGCAAGTCATGCACTATAGTCTTCCCTTCTTTCAA
This sequence comes from Adiantum capillus-veneris, assembly GCF_014529385.1. Taxonomy (NCBI): domain Eukaryota; kingdom Viridiplantae; phylum Streptophyta; class Polypodiopsida; order Polypodiales; family Pteridaceae; genus Adiantum; species Adiantum capillus-veneris. Next base: position 92,490,405 of record NC_140934.1, read on the forward strand.
AAGGGCTTTTCCCTTTTCCAATGGGAAGATAATCTTTGGGGTTAAATATCTACAGGAGCATGTTGCACCACAAACTTTTTCTGCTTTGCATGCAATTGTTATGGTTGGGAGAGAGTGAAGAGTTGACATTGCCAATGAAGAGAACAAGCAATCACTTGGGAAAGGAGTTTTATGTTGTGGATGAGTCTCTTTCTACAAAGTTCATGGTGCTAGTCGAAGATGACACAGTCTCAAACTCTAGTGGCTTGGCTGCTCCAATGGTGGATGTTCCCTACATAGACCTTACTAGTCCAAGAAAGGAACAACACTTTGGAGAGAAAGCATTGTAAAACACTATCGAGGTAGGGAGTACAAACATTATTTTGTCATTTCTTTAAGCAATGACAAAGCCCAACACTTTGATGAAGCTTATTTCAAAGATAGTGGAAATCAAACAAGTGTCAGAAATACCAAAGGTGTACATTGGTAACATGGTGTTTGAGTCTCCATCGATCCTAGGAAAGGTTCATCCAATGGATGCTATGGAACATAAGTATGATCCACACCATTGGACCAAACCGCAAACCTCAAATATCGCATTTCCTGGAGTGTGTCACAAAAATCAGTGTACAGGTGCTCTAAGATGTCTAAATGAAAGTTGTCCCAAATTGGTTAATTTGGGAAGTCAAACACAATACATTTCAATGGTAGCATGCTAAAATTACCTTGCAAGGACGACTTTTGCAAAAAGGACTTGGTGGCAAAGTTACTTGCCAATATTGTGGTCAACCGCCCATTTGTTTGCGTACATGTGATTGCTTCGTATATTATGTCATGCCAAGGGATGAGAGCATGAGCAGATTAATGGTACATCAAGGAACTCGCCAACATGACATGAGGGATGGGTCGTCAAAAAGGCTCACTGATAAAACCAAAGAAATGGTTGCACAAGTTTTCAGTGTGGATAGACATGCAGGCGCAAGAAAGGTACAAATATGTGTGGCAAAGGAAATTGTGACAAAAACTTTGATGCAAGAGGGGGGACTCTAGCCATGTACTTGGTGAGAAAGAATTTCTAAATGTTGCTAAGGCAATGTGTCCCTTGGTGGAGGACAATTGGTGAGGATGCTTACATGTTTCTCTTGTTTGGACATAATATTTCAAAGTAATTTAACTCTGAAGTACAGGTTTTGAAGATCCGTGGCTGCAACTAGGAATGGACCAACAAAGAAGAGCTATGGTGTGGACTCCTTGTTGCGACTAAAAAGCGATTGCACATATGTTTTTTTTCACAAAAGGAGGTTCCCCAGGCAAGGAGTGGAAGGGGAGTGGTGCTTTGTGTTCAAAATGCCTACAATTGGTCTTGCATCTGGATTGGATTTGGTTAATCGAATGCGACGAAGTGGACCTGGAGATCTTTAGCACGCTTGGGTGAAATTTGATCACACTCACCAAGTGGCGGATTGGGTGACCATGTTATGCCACGTTTACGATCTAGGGTTTGTTGTCTTAGGAACATATTCCAAAAGTTTGGCATATCTTAAGAAACAACCATCAACGTATATAGTAATGTGCTTGTCCTATGTTGCAGCATGCAGGACCTCCTCACTATTGCAACTTGTGAGATGAAAGAGGAAGACATGGAAGCACAAATTGTTTTCTGGTAGTGCATAAATGAATTTATGGAGGGTCATGAATGTGAGAGAGTGGATTTCCACGGATTCATGTGGCGAACAAAGCTCAAGCCAACTGGAATGCAGTTCGCACAATGTTAAATGGTGGCAAAGACAATGTTCTACAACATTGAGAGTGATCTTGCCTTTTCATTGGAAGCAAACAATGGTGGCACACACCACAAAGTACATTGCATGTTCATCTCAAAAAACTCACAAAGACATGTGCAAAAAGTGGAGTTTAGCCCCCTCTAAAGTGGCAGCTGCAGTGGAGTCTCGTCTACTTTGACAATGGTGGTGAAATGGATAAAAACATCCCTACAACGGACTCTGGGTTGAGTTGGTGGGAGGTGCATAGTGCACATTGGGGGAGCATCATGTCAGCAATAGAGGGAATTGAGTTTACTGGTGCTTCTAACGATAATGCATAATCATCTGATTGCATTAAAATTGACGAGTTAAATGCCCTCACATTGAGATTCACATTTCCAATTTTCTCTGTGCCTTGCTTGGCAGTTGATGTGTCCTTGTTGTCTGGATTTCTTGGACAATCTTCAGAAAAAGGTCCACTTTTTTGTCCACAATCTGAGCAATAAGCCATGACTGGTGGTATTTCAACCGGCTGTGTCATGTCAAGCTCTAGCTGAGAAGCTTCTGTGTCTATGCTTGCCAAGTTGTCGGCATTTTCTTTTAAAACACTGAGCATCAAGTTGTAGAATGCTCCATCTTGACCTTTGTATGGTCTTTGACTCGGTTCTCCAATTAGACTGGCTTCTATTGGTTGATCTGTTGGATCTGCAATTCTGGTTCTCGATTATAGATCTGACCACTGTAATCCATGTATAATGACCTTGATTGAATATGCACCAACTGTATGTTTTGTTGGCTTGTGCAAATTTTTGGATAAACACTTGGGTTGATTTTTTGCACCTCTATCTGCACTTCATCTTTGAGCTTGCAATACCTGGCTCCACTGAAGTCTGTGAACCTCTGGGAGTTATCTGAATCTAGCTTTACTCTGATCAATAGGATCATGGCTCCTGTGTTGCTTTTACTGCTCATCAAGTATCTATGGGCTTCTAAATCTGCATATAAGACTTTATCTCCATTGTAGCCATATAGCTGTTAAATTTGCTTTGTTGCAGTTGTGCATGTGTTGCCACTACTACGAGCTTGCTCTGCTATACTGGAACTCTCTGCTAGATTTGAGTCCATGTTGGTTTGATCTGTAAAAACTGTCTACTAGAAGATTTTGGTATTGATTAGCAGAATTTCTCCTACTCGGGTTTGATAAAACTGCTTGTGTCAAAGCACTTTTGCAGTTGACTGCTCTTCAGACTCACAAGAGTTGATTAACTCTAGCTTGAAAGTTTTAGAATTGATTTAGGCTCTGAATAGCCTAATCTGTTATCCACCGTGATTTGTGTCCCTGTTCGTCCAATCGGAAGCTAATTTGCAGTGCAACTACTTGCACTAGTCAATTTATAGCGTGCACGTTCACTTCTGGCTTCTTGGCTGAATTGTGGCAGCACTTTCCAAAACTGAGCACGAATTTTTTCTTCTGCTTACAACTTTGAGTTGGCCTTTTTGATCGTTTTTTTGACTGATCTGGTTCGCTTTTGCGGTTTGTGATTTTCTCGCCCGTGTGTTTTTTCAACTTGCTCGCTTTTGCGCGGTTTGCTCGGTGTGCGACTGTTCCGGCTTTGCTTTTGTTTTTTGCTTTTCTGCCCCTTTCTGGATTTTTCTGACTCTTCTGGCACTTTCAACGACTTTCTGTTTACTGTTCTTAATTTTTTGTGAAATTTTGAGTTTTTACCTTTTTTTGGATATTTATATGATTTTTTGAGAAAGTTTTGATTTTTAATAAATTTTTGGGTAATTTTCTATTTTTTGTGATTTTGTTTGAAGGTTTTATGAATTTTTTGATTTATTAGAATTTTTTTGACCACTTTTTGATTTTTTATGGATTTGTTTTGAGTTTTTAATGACTTTTTTTACAATTTTTTGATTTATCTGTGTTATTTTTGAAAATTTTATGAAATTTTTTTGGTATTTTTTGTGAATTATCTGTGTATTTTTTGCTTTTTTATGAGTTTATTTGTTTTTTAGTGAATATTCTATGTTTTTTTCTATTTAAAAAAAAAGTTAAACTTTTTTAATGATTTTTTATGAGTTTTTTTTCTTTTTTATAAATTTTTTGGGTGATTTTTTAATCTTATTCTAAAATTTTATTGGAATTTTGATTTTTTAATTGTTTTTATGATTTTTAAAATTGTTTTTTAGATTTTTTGTTTAATTTAAAAAACCCTTTATTCCTTTATTTTATTTTTTGATTTTTAAATGGGTTTTTATGTGAGTTTTTTAAAACCCTTTTTTTTAATTTTTTGAAAACCTTTTTATTGATTTTGGTTGTTTGTTTTTTTTTCAATAAACTAAATTATTTTATTTACCTGGCTTGACTTACCTGCAGTGGGTGGAATTCTCTAGGCGTGGACCAGCACTCATGGGGGCGTTGATGTCTGCCGTTGACTTCCGGGCCTGACGGTGTTGAGGGCGCGTGGACAGTAGGGAAGAGGCGGGGCAGCGGGCTGCAACAACCTGTGGTGCGCAGGCACGAGAGAGTAAAGAGAGAGTAGAGGGCATCACCTTGGTGGGGTTCACCTGGCAGCACGCAACAGAGAGTGAGAGAGAGAAAGTGGGAGTGTGTGTGTGTGTGTGTGGGGGGGGGGGGGGGGGGGGGTGAGAATAAGACAAGGGAAAGGGATAGCAGCGCGTGACAATCGTGGCAGTGGGGAGCCAGGGCCTGCGACAACTGGGTGTGTGTACGTGCGCGTGGACTGCACGACAAAGCGGGGGAGAGAGCGGTTGAGACTCGAGAGGCACACGACACCGACACAGGAGAGGCACGCAACAGGGCCTGTCAGTGGGCAATACGGACAGCCGGGGAAGTGGGAGTGTGTGGGGTTACGCAAAAGTGAGGGTCCGACAACGCGCAAGGTCCGGCTAGCAGTGTGCTGGGCACGCGGAGAGAGAGTGAGAGTGGGCAGCGGGGAGAGAGAGAGAGAGTTAGAAGGGAGTTAGAGAGAGAGTGAGAGGGGGAGGTGAGAGAACGTAAATAATCAGGCTTTTAGTGAGAGAGGGAGGTGGGAGAACGTAAATAATCGGACCTTTGGGGAGGAGAGAGAAAGTTAATGAGCGGACTTTTGGCAGGGGAAGGAGAGAGAGAGTAAGAGAAGAGAGAGAGAAGATTGTGTGTTGCGGTGGGTTCACACGGAGAGGGAAGAAGAAGAAGAGAATTTTAATGTCAACGGAAACTATCGCAAAAGACCGTAAAGATCTAGTCGAAGGTTTTATCCATCGCAAGGCAAGATGTCGAGTTCGAAAATTGTTTTTTTAATTTTTTTTTTCAATCATCCAAAAATGCCAAAAATAGGCCAAAAATTAGTCGAAACTCCAAAAATCATCCGAAAATCCCAAAATTCGGCAAAAAAAACCAAAAAATCCTCGAAAAATTCTATAAACCTTAGAAAATTATCGGCAATCACAACCAAACACTATCAACACGCAAAAGCACACCAAAAATAGCAGATTTTATCGAAAATGCCAAATTCGATAAAATCGTCAACCCGATCCCCGGAAATAGTAAAATGCTCTAAATTTGGCAAAATAAAGCCCAAATGCGCTCGAAATCAAGCCGTAAACACGCATTCAAAACAGCTTGTAAAGATTGCAAGATATCAAATTTTTATGGATTTAAGCAAAAATTTACAAAATAATGCCAAAAAATTATAAAAATTATCCAAAAAATACTCAAAAAATTTGTGAAAATTCTCCACACATTGGGGATTAGTGCAGCCAAATAAATCACAAAAAGCACATCAATTCATTTGCCAAATAATTTCATCAACAAAATCCAAACTAGGCAATTAAATCGATAAAATTAGCGACAAAATTAGGTCAAAATTTGACGCAATTGAAGTGTGTAAATCACTGTTTTGAGCTCAAAAACGTAGCAATTAACCATTACACACATCAAATATGCAATCAAAAATTGAATTAATCATTTTTTAGGCACATACACACACACACACACACACACACTAATAATTGGCAGTTTTTACCAATCTTTAGGTGCGCACACAAAAGGGTTAATCTTGTTGAAATTGCAATGTGATTTGACAAATCTCTAGTTGGGCATTATGGAAACACAAATAAATCATCACAATTGAAAAATCATTAAGCACACATTGATTTTTAGGTGCACAATCAAGGGCAAAATAGTGCACACACACCTAAAATTAGGCATACACACACTCAATTAGAATGCACACACACTTGCAATTGACCATTCAAGCATGCAATTAGATCAATTAGGTACACAATTAGCAATCTACAATCACCAATTAGCAATTGAACTTGTCAAATTCATACGCCACCAAATCTGGAAAATTTCGGCATTACGACGACATGAAAACGAACAATCCAAAAATTTCATAGCATCATAGCATCAACATTACATTGCAATAACAGAGCATCAACATCACATTGCATCATGGTGGGACCTCTGCACAATTCTACACATCTTTAGATTCTAAGAAGGTTGAGAATACCACCTTCATTACCTTTCCAATGAAGATCGATTGAGGGTTGAATGCTCCAATCCTTCGTAGCAAATTAGTAAGTTATAAAAGATTAGTGAAATTAGCAAAGGGTTAGTGTGAAATTACAGTGTGTAAAAACACAATTGGCAAGATACGGTGACAAATTAGGGAACAATGAACACATTGCTTCATGCACACACATCCAAAATCCACAAAAACATAAACACACAAGTGAAATTAGTGAGGAAACACATCCGATTATGCCACAATGACACTAGCGCAGGCCACCGTCCTCGGCAACGGTGCCAAATGTTGGGGATCCCATCATTGCATAGCTCCAATGATCAACAAAATTATCAATTCGGAGGGATGAGCTACCCGGCTAGGACATGGAAACACTCACACGATTAGTGAGCTATTCATGGCAACATGAATGGTTAACTCTACGAGGTGAGCTTCTCGGCCTATGGAGAAGCTAAGCCATAATGATAGGCAATCTCCACATCCACTTCTCTTCACCTCTAATCAACCCAATCACACACACTTACAATTGCAAGACGCACACAACACTAATCCTATCAAGCAACGCACTAATCGCAAGCACACACACATAGATCTATTGAGCACCACACTCCAATCAAACCTACATGCACACACAAGCAAGAAAGGGCAATCACACAAGATTAAAGAGGGATTAATCACTAATTAGTTATACGATCTAGCTAATCTAAGCATCATAAGCAATCATAAGAAACATGAGAGAGGCATAGTGAAAGAGAATTAAGCATTGATTAGTGTTAACGAAGTCACATGAGCAAGGAGAAGCTCAAGGACTCCATAGCCACACACCTCAAGAGCTCTCACCAAAGAGTGCTCTCAACAAATGAGCTTGAGAACCCTAATTTCTTTTACACCTGCCTTATATACCTAGGGTAAAAATATGCAATGTCCGGGTGCCCAAGGCCTTTAGGGCTCCACCATTTCCTAAATCTGCTACCTAGGCACACTAACTAGCATGTTCTTTACAACTTGAAACTCCCATTGAGCCCGTAACACATTAAAATATCACAATGGCTTGAGAATAAATCGAGAATTTACAATACATGACCAGTTTGGAAAAATGTGAAAAATGTGTAACTCCAATCTTTACTTTTTCTTTGTATTCATCCTCGATGTGTATCCGTACGTCTTCGTTCTTTAGTAGCTTCTGTTAACTGACATTGACTCAGTTAATAGAGCCGATCCACACGGATCATCAAACGGAGCTACTGTGTGAAAGATATCACAGTTCAAAGTTGGAATCCTTTGTAGATCCCTGACGAACTGGGTAGATAAATATGGACGGTCAGAGCTAATGTCAACAGATAGAATTGAAGTACTTGAGTTGTGGTGTGTGCCGGTCTTTTCAGATTGTCAATCGAAGCTCAGATGGGCAAGCTATGGCCAATTGAAGTTTTACCAGGGACCAGTTTTGGCATGATTTGACTGTCTTCATAGGCGTGCCATCTGGAATCTGTTCGGTCTTGCCAAGGTTTTGAAGATTGGGTGCAATGTGACAAGGCACTGAAAATTGATGGCTCATCAATCAAGTGATGTGGTTGCCGAGATACACCTGGTTGAAGTTTGGCGCAATTATCAGAGGGGCAACTTCTAGATGGTTTTTCCCTGTATTTTGGGCATCAGTTTGCAGTCTTGAAGGAGTCAAATCGGGACAAGATTTTGGAGTTCGGAAATCAACAATATGGTACATTAAATAAATGGGGGTCAAAGCTGGCACCCAAGGGTTTTTTTTTAATTTTTATATTTATTTTTATAGAGAGTAGGAACTTGAAATTACAACGCACACACCCGACTCCGTGAGGTGGAGCATCCCAGCCGGTTAAGGTTGCCAACCCATCATATGAACCATGGGAACAACCCCTAAGGCTTCATGTCACACGAGTGCTAGCTTAGTTGATAGAGCAAGAGCCTCTTGTGTCTAAGGTCTTGGGTTCAAACTTCCTTGACACCCAAGGGGTTTTGTTTGGGGAGTCATGTGAAGAAAAGTTTGGAGGCTCAAAAGAAGCCGCTGTGGGACATTGCCACGTGGTAGGAAAGTTGAACCCACATGTGGTGGTGGAGCCAATGAGGGTGCAATATATATAGAGGCATGGCCCCCTTGTGGTGTGTCAAAGAGAGAATGAGAGAGCTCTCATCTCCCCCCTCCCCTTGCCGGCATGCGCCAGTGGCCATGGAGCTTTGCTGCGTGGTCCATGGTGGCCGCCGTCGATGGCAACCATTGGCGGTTTTGAAGGCAAAATGGCATGCTAGGTCTTGTGGAGACTTGGATGGAATTTATGACGTGTCAATAAGTACCCAATTGTGGCTTGATCCTGTGGGAGGTCCACGAGCCCTCCCTTTTTTTAATTAAGAGAAAAAAAACCGTCCCCACTAGCGAGGTGCTAGTGCTAGGGAGAGGGAAAAGTGAGCTTGAGAGGGCAGATCCCATATATATATATATATACATATATATAGAGAGAGAGAGAGAGAGAGAGAGAGAGAGAGAGAGAGAGAGAGAGAGAGAGAGAGAGAGAGAGAAATGAAATACATTAAAAGCCCAAGGGGCACTAGTGTCTCTCTGGCTAAAGAGAGAGAGGAATTTGTGAAGCTTATCAAGCAGAATGGAACCACCCTCTCAAAAGTACCAAATTGGGCCGCCACATAAACCAATGCGAAAGCGGATGCTAAAAATGCAAGGGGATCCCTACAAAAGGGATTTTTAAAATCATTTTAGGGGATTTTTAGGAGCCATTCAAGTCTACTGAGGGTTTTTTTGACAAAGGTGTGTGCCTATCAAGCCCATCAGACTTTTTTTCATGAGATTAGCCTTGGTGTTGGCATTGTAAGCATTGTATATGTTCCTTTGAAGCCAGATCAAGACATTTTTTCCTAGTTTGGTGTCGTTTTCCCCTTCCTCCCTTCTCTTTCTCCTACTCTTGTGGTGCTCCACCATGTCAATAGTGTGGATGTGTGTGCCCCCCAAACTTTTCAGGCCCAATTCTTTCCTTCTCTACTTGTTACCCATTGCTCATGGCCTCCCAGTGCCTGCTCTTGGAACCAAATCTTTGCATGCAATTAATACCTTTTGCCTCTTCTCTTTGGCAACTCCCCTCCTGCAAGAGGTTGAGTTGCTCTCCCTATGCAGCTTTCCACCTTCCAATTTCCATGCCACCATGGCCGCCTCCTTCATTCCCTTGGCCGCTTAGATCAACACCCCATTCTCCCTGGCCTGCTCATGGCCTTGGCTTCTTCTTCCTTGTATGCAAGCTCTCGCTCCTTGCGCCCTTCTCAAGCATTCAAAATCCTACAACTATCTCATCAAAAAAATCCCCTACATCCATAAGCTCTTGTACACATTGTGAGAATGTCCACTTGAAACATTTGTACTGCATGAAATAGTCTAATCAGCTACTAGAGAGATATCCATAGCATAATCCATATCATGCATAAATACTTGAACCATCTATATTGCACGCAATAGCCAAATCACCTGCTAGAGACCTAATCATAGCATAAAGCATATCATGCACACAGTGTAACCGATGCATAGCACCTTGCAAAGAAACCCTCAATAACATGTCTATCAATAGCATAGCAGATAGATTTAATAGTTGGCCATATGTCTTTGCCTGCTTCATAGCCAAGCATACCTACTTTCCATGCGTACCACAACTTGTAGGTCCTTCCAATGGCACACACTCCATTTGAGACTCACCATGCTAGTCTTTGACCATCATAGCCTTGTAAACTATATCTTCAACCTCTTCAAATGAGAGCAAGATAGATTGATTTCACCATGCTAGTCTTTGACCTTGATAGCCTTGGAAACTATATCTTCAACCTCTTCAAGTGAGAGCAAGCTGGATTGCTCAATCACCAAATCTTGAACATCAATCTTCTCTACCTGCTCTTCAAGCACTTCTCCTATTTCCATATCACTTGCTAAGCAAGAAACAAAATCAACTTTTACCTTGTTTCTTGGCAAGTCGACAGTAACCATATCTAGTGACATAGGGCTACCTTCCTCTTCTTCAATCCTTGTACTTTGGGCTTCACCACCCGTCTCTACAATGCATGGTATATAAGATTCTTGTTCAAAATCAACCATCACTCTAGAATCCTCTAAGGCTCATCAGCATGCTCGATAGGGCAAGGTTTCCCAACCCCCTTGCTATCCTCTACAACTCTTGTACCATCAACTTGTTGCCATCCTGAACCTTATCTTGTGGGCTTCCCATATTCTCTTATTCTTCTTTTACAGGTTCCACCATCTCTAGGTCAAACTTGACAGCCCACTCTGCACTTTGGCCTTTAAAACTTTCTACAACGTGCTCTTCATGTGTATGCCTTGGTCTTCTTGCTTTTCAAGGAAAAGCGCCCACACTAGGAACCTCTAGGGCTCTAGTACCATAGGCAGTACATGTGAGTGAAGTACCAATTCAAGCTGGGATTTCCCTTCCAGCTTAAGATTTTACATTTGCGCCACTTTTGTTCTTTTGTTTTTCATTGCATTTCAATTTTGAACTTTGGGGGGCCATATGACATAGTTACTCTCCCCAGGCTCATCACACTAGTAAACTCCCTTTATAATACTTAAGCTAAAGGTCAATAGGGACCAAGCTCACTAGAAAGCCCTAGTACATTGCACACATGCTGCCTAAATCGGATTAAGAACCTAAAGTAACCATTGATTATTAGGAAGACATTCCTCATGGTATTAAGAGAAGATCTCTAACGTCTAACTTGATCAAACTAGTTTAGTCAGACTGCTTGATTCTTAAACCTAGACAAGGGATTATACAAAAAATTATATTGAGTCTAATGTTTAATACTAAATAAATGTGTTGAATATTGTGCTACCAATCACAGTTAAAGCGGGCAAACATGGATCATGCTAAAAAAAAAGAGAGGCAATGCTAATGAACAAGGAACACCTGTTTGTGTTGATGATCACGCTCGATTCGAAAAGTGAACAAGACAAAGATAGCATGAAGTTCAAAATCCCAACACCGTATTGCATTCCTGTTCACATTAGAAAACACAAGGAATACCTCTGGGAGGCACATCAGTGGTGGGAAGAGGACCAACCTTTGTTGAACACAATCAACACAACATAAAGAATCCTAATATAATTATTTGCACCTCCCTAGAGGGTCAAGGCAACAGGATATTAAATAGATGGGTGGGTAGCCCTAGGTTTACACCCCTATCCTCGTCATCATCGAGAAAAATAAAGTCATCATCAGTGAAACCATATGTGCCATCCGTGTAATCATGTGAATATCCCTCATCATCAGATGCACATATGTTCATCAAGAATGTCACTAGGCGTCTATAGTCACCTTGGTCAAAAGGGTAGTCTTGTGCAATTGGAGAGACATTCTCTACTAAGTAGGGATCAATCGTGGTCAAGAGATGTATCAGCCATTCTAATTCCTTGAAATTCCTCTCACACGCTAGCGTATCTACCAAATCCCGTTCACAGGCAAGCACCGGGTAGACTATGTGAAACACCTGTGAAAAGTAAAGAGGGTACCTCTCACCCAAGGTAGGAGTGGATAACTTTATCGTACTAGCCATATCTATACACACAGATAGATTTTGATTAGTGTGAAAATATTATAAGGGTATTTCAAAAGGTCGTGTCCTTGTGCATAATGTGTTATTTGGTCATATACTAGAATTTATAGGTTTCCAGCTTTTTGTTTCGTGGCTCTTGTTCTTTTACTTTTCTATTTTTGTTTTTGTGAGTATATGGCTATATATATATACATTTCCTAAGATTGGGAGATTGAGTGGTCAGGGAGGAAGGTTAAGAGGGGAGTAAGTGAATGATGGATGTCAGCAAACACTCCCCCCTTCCTTGGGTATCATTCCTTTTGGAGCGATGTCTTCACCTTTTGAAACCAATTGTTCCAAGTCATAATAGGTGAAGACTTTGACCAATAGTTATTCACCACCCTAAGCGTTTCATCTAGTTACAAGGGTGGTAAGGTAATCTCCCATGATTTTATTTACAACGTTGTTGTAGGTGGTGAACTTACAACGGGAGGTGCAAATTCTTTTTTGTTTGTATAGATATTTACAATGGTAGGTGGAGGTTGTGTCGAAGCTTGTATTTCCATATATGAACTACTTGAAGAGCAAGAAGCTTCATTTTTTTTTTCAATGTTGGAGCTGAGCAAAACAAGCTTTTCTTGCTTGGGTACCCAAACTAGCTCCGGACCAGGTGTATGGTATTCTGTTATCTTTCCCTTCCCACTATCTTCAATCGGCTTTATCGTTACAAGATTTGACTCACATGGGTCAGGTAAGAGGTAGAATACAATTTACGTTATTCGATCATTCCCTTCATAGTAGCCTTGGGCTTCCACTAGTCATTTAGGAATCCAACGCCACATTTTCTTAAATTTCTTGGAGCGAGTGGGACATCTCTTACCAGGCTTCTATTTTTTATCGTAAAAAATGGTTGCTAAAGAAGCTTTAGGGACCCATTTGTATGTTTTCTTAGTTATATTGCGATGGGTCTTGTGTGTCTCAAGCTTTGTTTCAGTTACAGAAGTTGAAGCTCTAGAGAGTTGGGCTATAGGGACATATAGTTCAACCTCTTGGACATGCACTGTTTTGGGTTGTATTTTCTCGGGAGGCGATATCTCAGGGACTATCGCTTAAGTGGTAGGGCTAAGAGTTGGTTTCTGTGATGTGACACTCCCAGTCCCCCAATCAATAGTACATTTGGTCGCTATCATCCACGTGCATCCTAGGTTTATATTACCTTCCATAGTTCCAACAGACATGAGCAAAAAGTCTTGAGCTACGACCCCATTGGCATAACTGACAAAAGTGTGCCAGGTTCCAAGAACCATAGGTTTTTTCTTGTTGATTCCCTTGACTTGGATAGTACTCTCAGCTAGGGATGAATTTCCTAACTGACACCACACTTCATATGATAGGAGATTATATTTAGCACATCTGTCCAATAAGGTGTTATATAGCATTTTTCCATAGATGCTATTTAGCTCAATAAGGTATTGTAGAGGTGTGTTAGAGTCCAACCAATGATCATCTGTTTCAACGTGAAATGCATGTGTAACTCCAAGGTTGGCCTCTCATTGGCGTCTAATACGTTGCTGTTGCTCCTTAGCCTCAGCTTGAGCTTGTATCTTCTTCAATTTTTTGTGTGCCTTGGCTGCCTTTTTTAAATGGATGGCACTTAGCTCCTCTTGGATTAAAGGATCATAGTATCTTTTAAATTTACTCCCATTAAGGAATCCAATGGTTTCAACTCCATCAAGAGTTTCCACACGAGTGGTACCTTGTGGGGTGATTTCCCATACTCTATATGGTCCTTTTCCCGCATATTTCAACTTTTTCTTTTTGTTATGCACTCCGTACGTATTCCCAACCTTGATATCCTTGTTCTTCAAATGACGGTCAAACCATTTCTTTCTCCACAAGTGCATTTTTCACAGCCAATTGTCTTTCTTCATCTAACCTATCAAGGATATATAAATGCTCAACTAGAGGATTACCATCCCAATCTTCTTGTGAAGCTATCCACAGACTAGGAATTACAAACTCCCATGGCATAAATGCTTCTTGTCCATATACCATCTTGAGTGGTGTACAATTACTAGCCACTTTGTAAGCAGTACGATAAGCCCATAGAGTCGATGTTAGCTTCAAATCCAAATCTGTGCGATGAGCTTCCATTATTTTGGTCAAGATAAAAATTAAGGTCTTGTTAGTGCTCTCAGCCTGGCCATTTTCTTGTGGATAATAAGGTGTAGACTTATGGTGGGCTACCATGAAGTTTTTTGTGAGTTCCTTTCTCACTCCATTTATAAAATGAGTACCATTGTCACTCACAATCTCAAACGGACAACCAAATTGTGTAATAATGTTTTCAAAGAGAAACTTAGCAGTCTACCTTACATCAACTTCCATGTCGCCTTGGCTTCTGCCCACTTTGTCACATAGTCAGTGGCAACAATAATATATCGAGATTGAATGTTACAAGCTGCCGTTGGACTAATGGGGCCTACAAACTCTAAACCCCATTTTTCAAATGGTCGAGTCACTTTAATAGGATGTAAGGGCATCTTATCCTTTTGTTGTGTGATCTTGTGACGTAGGCATTCATCACACCCTTTTGCAAAAAGTGATGCATCCTTGAATAAGGTAGGCCATCAATAGCCTGACTGCAACACCTTCCTAGCAGCTAGTTCCCCTGAAAAATTTCCTCCAACTATACCCATGTGGGATTCTTGCAGTATGTATAAATACTCATCCTCACAAGCACAACGTCTAAAAATATTGTCCTTCCCTAGCTTGTAGAGAGTTCTTGTAATTAGAGAATAAGACTCACATTCCTTTAATAGTTTTTGAGCTATATTCTTACGAAGCTCCTTGGGTGGAAAACCATTAACTAAAAAGTTCACAATCATCTCACTCCATTCAGGCATGGTCTCGACTAGGAATAGGGAAATATCAGGCAATTCATCATCGATTCTAGTAGGAGCTTCACCATTGGGTATGCGAGACAAATGATCCGCCATGACATGTCTTTTACCGGGTCTCACCACAACGGTAAAATCAAATTCAAGAAGAATTAACAACCATCGTGTAATTCTTCTCGTGGAACAAGGTTTATTTACTAGATACAATAATTCTTGATGATCCACATAGAAAACAAACTTCTTGGCAAGAAGGTAGTAGCACAATTTCTTCACTTTGTAAATCATAGCTAAACCTTCTCGCTTTGTAGTGGTGTAGTTCCTCTCAGCATCATTCAATTGACGATTTGCAAAGCTAATGGGGTAGTCCAATTTATGTTCTCCTGGTTGAGCTCTATAGAACGCACCCAATAGCAAAGTTTGATGCATCAATATGCACATGGAAAATTACACTCCAATCGTGCACTCATAAAATAGGAGTACTTGTTAAGTCCTTTTTTAATAACTCATAGGCATGGTCACACTCTGCGGTCTAGTGGAACTCAATAAGAAGCTTTTACAATGGGCAAGCTATCTCGGTAAAGTTTAAAATAAACCATCGATAATAACCAACATGGCCCATGAGCCTTTGAACTCCTTCATAGTTTGTAGGTGGTGGCAAATCAGCAATGGCTTTAATTTTGCTCTTATCTATGGAAATCCCATTTTTGGACACTATATGCCATAAAATGACTCCATGTTTAACCCAAATTGGCATTTGAAAAGGTTTAATGAGATGCGATACAATTTGCACTTTTCAAACACTTTTTGTAAACATGATAGACGTTCTTTCCAAGAAGAATAAACACAAAGGTCATCTAAGAAAGCTTCACAAAACTCCTTCAAATATTCTCTAAAAGTAGTGTTTATTTATCTTTGGAAGGTAGCAGGGGCATTGGTTAAGCCAAAAGCCATAACACGAAATGCGAACACTCCAAATTTGGTTATAAAAGAAGTTTTAGCTTGGTTTTTAAGTACAATTGTGATTTGATTGTAGCCAAAGTACCCATCTAAAAAGCTATAACCTTCCTTCCCTGGGATGACTGCTTCATTGAGATTCGTATCTGCCATGACATGAAACTGATATGGGCATTGATGACCGTCAATATTGATTGATGGATTGGCTTGACCTAAGCTAATTGACTTAGGTTAACTATCCTTCTTTGGTTTGTAGCTTTGAGCTCTATCTGATTTGTCTTTAATGATACATCTATCATCTTCACGTATGTAGAATATTTGTTGACATTGACTCGAGCTCCAGTTTCCACAAGTGCTCGCACAAGTGTTGGCTCTATCGATCCATTTGGAAGTTGTATTGTGATGCGTAGATCCATACCTTTAAGACAATTTTTCTCTTTTTGAATCGCTTTGATTTGAGGAGGTTCCATGGTAGGTGATGGAATTTACATGTTTGTTTTATCATTCCTTGCGCTTAAAAATCTACAACTTAGCTTCCTCCTAAGCTTGTGCTTGATTAGCCTGGGCTTGCTTCTTTGTTTCAGCTGCTTTTTGGATCTTCTCCAACATTTTAGTTGTTAATAGAAAATGATATTTCTTCAATCTGCATCCACTAATCCAATTGGACATCTCTTCTTTCTCTAATGTTGCAAGCTTTATGGCTCCACTCGATGATGTGTCATGAATCACAAATGGGCCATTACCTTGCTTCTATAGTTTCTTGTAGTTT
Organism: Adiantum capillus-veneris; assembly: GCF_014529385.1. NCBI lineage: Eukaryota > Viridiplantae > Streptophyta > Polypodiopsida > Polypodiales > Pteridaceae > Adiantum > Adiantum capillus-veneris. The sequence continues at coordinate 92,506,879 of NC_140934.1, forward strand.
TGTTTCAAAGTGTAAACTAATACATAGTCTCCCTTTTTGAACTCCTTATTGATCAAATGTTGATAGTGAAACTCTTTCATGCATCTTTTTGGGGCATAGATGCCTACGAAAGCTTGTAAGCATATCTCATCTAGATTTTTGAGAACATCTAGTCTCTTTGATAGCTTGTGACCTATCCATTCTTAGTCTTTGGCTACTCAAAGAATTGGAATCAAGAAAGCTATGGGTAATATAGCATTAAGTCCAAACACCAAGCTAAAAGGTATTATTACAATCAATGTTTGGTCTGTTACTCTATATGCCAATAAAGCTAAATGTAGCTTTTGGTCCCAATCAGCTCTTGATTCACCTACTATCTTTGTGAGCACCGTGCATAGGATTTTATCTATGTTGCGGCCTACCCATTATCTTGAGGGTAATAGGGTGTTGATTTGCAACAAATTACCATGAATTATGAAGTGAGACCCTTTGTCGCTAACTATCTCAATCGGTAGCCCATATCTTGTAAAGACTGTCTCATACAGAAATTGCATTGTCATAATTGCATCATTCTTCTGTATCGCTTTTGCTTCTACCTATTTGGTTAGATAATTTGTTGGCCACTATGATATAGTGAGCATGCATACAATACGCAAGAGGTGCTATCGGCCCTACAAAATCTATGTCCCATTTGGCGAATCATCTTGCTTCCACGCGTAAAAAATTTATGAAAACACTTTGGGGGGTCAAACAAAGGGAATAATTTAGGCGATGATTTCAGGAGAAATTTCTTTTATCATAGCTTAACTAGAAGGTCTTCTAGGTATAGCCTCTAGTCAGTCCTCGAACATGAAATACTTTGCTCTCGCAATTAAACAACTTAATTGACCAGAGAGAATTGAGAAGATTGCCCATGGTATTAATAGCCGACCTCTGGTGCCTTTCAATCGTTAAATTAGCAACCCCAAACTTGTTTAGTTTTTTCCCTTTACAACTACTTATGAGTTTGATTATATTATAGTTTAATGTTTACTGCTGAGAAATTGTTTAATATTCTGTTACCAATCAATTTGTGTGCCTACTCATTGCATATGTTTTTTAATTGTATATGAGAATGCAAATACTGTACGATTTTTGGTTGATTTTGTAGTGTTTGACAAAAGCTCAAGACTACAAACTCAGATGCTCTTCCACCTCGACAAACCGGCTTCATCTCAATAGCTTCCGAGGACATAATCTACATCAGGAAGGGGGACATGTTAACCCTCACGGACACCCTATCACCTTCGACGTTTGCCTTATTATTATTTGATTGAGTCATGGACCAGGCTAGGTGATCACCGATGAGAGGTGCACCACTTATTCTATTTTTTCATTATTTTTGCAACGACTGACCATTGTGGGCGCCCATGTGTGAATGGGTCAAACTCTTATAAAAGGTCTATTTTGACCTAAAAACCTCATTATGGGGGGTGCATGCTAAGAAGTGCTCTTGCTCTACCTCTATCTCCTTCTCCTTCGTGTGCTCACGGGTGTGTGTGTGTGTGTGTGTGCTTGGGAGAGAGAGAGAGAGAGAGAGAGAGAGAGAGAGAGAGAGAGAGAGAGAGAGAGAGAGAGAGAGAGAGAGAAGTTATGGTAGTTTGAAGTTAGAAGTGGTTTGTAGATCCTCATCGGATTGGACGGGTGCATATGGAGGGTCAGAACTTGAGTGTGCTAATAGGTCTTAAGTGCTCACATTATGGAGCATGTCGGTCTTTCTAGATTGGCAATCGGAGTCCACACGGCCAAGCTATTTTGGTCGCCTTGGTAAGTGTGCCATCCCAGGTTTTGTGGGCTCGTCGGGGTCTGCCGAGGTGGTATCTAGCATATGAAGCTACTCGGAAGTTACAGGACATTGATTGAGGTTGTGGGCATGGAGTTAGGTCCAATTGAAGTTGGCGGTTAGGAAAGGCGGTGAGGTATCACATGATTTTTTGCCATTTCTGGGCTTGTCTTTTGAGGGCACAAAAAGGTCAGACTGAGGAGAAGGTGACAAGAGTCGAAGTCGAGAACCTCAACTTCTGGGGGGATTTTACAAAAGTTCCATTGGATGAGTGAGCAGGTAGATGGGGAGGTCAAAACAAGCACAAAAGGTTATTTCATATATAAGTTAATGGAGGTTTTGGGAGCTTTTTGAAGAGCAGTAGACTAGGGGCTGCCATGCGGTGATGCAAAAAATCCCACATGGGATGCAGGGCCAAAAAAGGGGAAAGTATACTATCTCATAAGCAACACGAGAGAGATCCAATGGTGCTCTCCTCAGCTCCCTCACGTGCGCTAGGTTGCTGGCGCTATTGTCGACGCGTTGTGGTGGTTTGATGGTGTTGGTGGCATGCACTACCGCTTGTTGGTGGAACCATGGCGACGCTCTGTCAGCGCTCTCTGGCAAACTATTGGCACCCAGTTGGAGCGGGTTCACACCGTGGGGACCCAGCGGGTCTTCCCCTTTTCAATGAGAGATTGTCGGCCTTCTAATTCATAACTAGAGCACGTGGTTGGCTTCCTAAGGGGACGCTCCATGCAACCGCCCATGTAGAAAATATCAAGGGGAACTCTAAGATGTGTTGGGTAAAAAAACACGCCCTATAAGGGGGAATTTTTTAACACGTTTTGATGGCCTTTTGCCTGACAACCTGTAGAGGAGCCATGATCATTGTAAGAGCATGGGTGTGTGGTGTTTTGTGAAGAAATCCAGCTCCATTACTTCTCTTTTTGTTGTCTCTTTCCCGCCCCTTGCTCTCCTTTATCTGCTTTGTGTTGTGGTGTTGGTGTGTGTGAGCAAATGTGCCCCACGGGCCGTTTGTGGTGTGTAGAGTGAGAGCTAGAGCGAGGTTTTTTGTGTGTGGTCCTAGTGTGTGGAATTGAAGCAATGAGATTGGCATATGGATGTTGATTGTGATGAGAGAGTGTGCATGGCAAAGCGTATGTGCATTGGTGTGTGTTTCATTGAAAAGTGTGTCGTTTTGGTGGTGATTTTGAGTGGATTGGGGTGCTGTGAGTAGCCTGCGCTATAGAAAGGCATCTATCTATATTGTGTGCTGGGTGTGTTCCCATTTTCCCCTTTCCATCTTCTAGTGCCCCCATAGAGGAGCATCTGATTGCTCCCGATTGAAGGTAAAGATAGGGTTTTAGTGATGCTAGATGGGTGGTTTTTGAAGAGTAGGTGCCATTGAAGAAGATGTGGTCAGGTTTCCAATTTTTATTAGGGTGAAAGACACAAAAACGTGGCAAAAGGACTACAGATTGTTTCTTCTTAAGAGCAGTTTGTTGAGGGAAGAAGGTGCAGCTCAAGTTTTTTCGCTCCTGGTTTGTGGTAAAGCAAAGAGGTCGTACGACGGTATACATGATATAGAAAAGCTCGATTGGGTGTCTTTGGAAGCGGCCATTTGATGCAAGCTGGACGGTTTGAAGTAGAGCTTGGATGGTGATTTTTAAGAATTTGAGTGGAAGTTCTAAGCTCTTTGGAAACAACTTATGAAGGTAACTGATGCAAAAAATGATGATTTTTAAAAGTTGAGCAAGTTTATGGATTGCATGCATGAGGATGTTCGAGATAAGATAGAAGTGGATGGGCCTATGTTATATGCAAAAGTGGTGAATTTTGGAAGAGGCCGGACCAAAATGATTTTGAAGAAGCGTCAAGCTAAGCAGGGTTGGCCAAGTCCAGTGGTGCCAAAGCCAGTTGATGCGGTGGAAAGAAAGGTGAAGCCGATGCAAGAGATTCTAACTGTGCGTGAAGAGCTGAGGGTCCTTTGGTTGTAGAGGGATAGATTTTTTTCTATGCCCAAGATGTTGGTCAAGTTCCTTTGGTTTGCAATAGAGATCAGAAAGGGAGGTTTGCAGACGAGGTTGAAGCCATGGAGATAGACAAAATTTCGGATCTTGAGACAGAAGAGGAGGTGAAAACAGGTTATAGCAACTCTCTAGATGCAGATATGACCTGGAATAGATTCTTCCCATTCGAGGTATGAAGAGTATGATCTCTTACATGTGGATAAAGATGTGGTAAATATGTGTGAGGAGTGGGGAGAAGTGCAAGCAAAAATGCTGGACAAAACTAGGTAGATGCATCTAGGCCTATGATGAGAACATGCAGGTAAAGGTGGTATGTGGTACAACATTAATGGTTATTCTTGTGAAAGTGGCAATGGAATGTGCTACAGTGGGGCAAAAGGTGCAAAGCTTTTCCAGAAGGGATGAAGCTGCTTAGTTTATAGAGGAAGACCAAGTGAAAGAAGCGATGGCGGTTTCTCCATCTACCCCACTTTTTATGGAAGGGCTTGATGATGCTGGGATTAAGGCTGCTACATATATAGAGGCAAGTGCAAAGCTAATGGTGGTGAAAAAGGAGCCTATGATGGAAGAGATGCAGTAGGTGGGAATGAAGGGGAGTCCTGGGTTGTGGCTTTGTCCAAGCTTTCAAAAGAGGTATGTGGTTCATGGCTGAAGGGTATTCTTGTGAGGGCAGTTGTGCAATGGATTATTCGTCGACTACAGGGTTCTCTTACATTGCTACGAGGGAGGGTCAGGTATAGTCACGTATACATGTGAAGGAGGATGATGTGCATTGTGGTACTCTATTTGAAGCAGATTGGATATAAGATGATGCTTGGAAAGGTGAAGGTATGTTGTGGACATTTTATATGCATGGTTGGCTATGTGCTTGGGTGCATCACTATGTGGAGTGTTTGCAGATGGATGGACGCGAGCAGCACCAAGTGTATGATCCAGATGATTTGACAAGCAGGGGATTGGGCAACCCTCTTGAGAAGAAGTGGCAAGAAGCAGGAACAAGACTTTGTACATATGGTAGCGGTTTTTGGGTTTTCTCACAGTGTTTGCTTAGTTTTGTAGTTTTCAAATTTCAATAAGCAAGCTTGTTGTTGAACATGAATGTTCAACGAGGGGGTTGGGAAATGATGGTGCTGCTAAAGTTGGTCAATGCTATGAAGAGGGAAAACCTCATGGCTATGTGTGCCTACAAGTGCATGTCAAGGCGGTAAAGCAGGTATGAAGGTCATGGACAAACAGGTGGTTGCAGATGTGTATGCTTTATGGGGTTATATAGGCAAGGTGCTCTTTCGTGGTGCCTATCAAATGTGGCCGGTCAAAGTGTTCAGGGTGCTGAAATGCAAGTGCCAAGTGTGGTCCTTTGAAGTGTTCTCCAAGCCAGTCCAGACGGCTCCGTAATCGGGCTACAGGGTGCAAGTTATGGTAGTTTGAAGTTAGAAGTGGTTTGCAGATCCTCATCGGATTGGATAGGTGCAGGTGGATGGTTAGAGCTTGGGTCTGATAATAGGTCTAAAGTGCTCACATTATGAAGCATGTCACTCTTTCCAGATTGGCAATCAGATTCCAAACTGCCAAGCTATGAGCAATTGAAGTTTTTCCAAGGACCTGTTATGTGCCATCCTGGTCGCCTTGGTAAGTGTTCCATAGGATGTTTTTATGGGATCTCCATGGTTTGCAAAGGTGGTATGCAACATATGAAGCTAGGCGGAAGTTACAAGATGTTGATTAGAGCTGTGCGGCACGGAGTTAGGTCCGGTTGAAGTTGGCGGTTAGCAGAGATAGTGGGGTATCAGATGATTTTTTGTCAGTTTTGGGCTTGTCGTTCGAGGGCATGGAAAGGTCGGACTAAGGAGCAGGTGATGGGAGTCGAAGTCGGGAACTTGAGCTTCCAAGGGAATTTTACAGAAGTTCCATTGGATCAGTGAGCATGCAAGTGATGAGGTTCAAACAAGCACAAAAAAGATAATTTTAATTATAAGTTAATGGAAGTTTTGGGCATTCTTTTTTTATAGTAGTAGTAGACAAGAGGCTGCCACATGGCGATGCAAAAAATCCCACATGGGATGCAGGGCCGAAAACATATAGCAAATGTGTGCAACCCAAGAGAGGGAGAGAGAGCTCCAATGGTGCTCCCCTCACCCCCCTTGCGTGCGCCGCCCGTTGGCGCTACTGTGGGCGTGTTGTGGTGGTTCGATGGTGTTGGTAGTGTGCACTGCTGCTTGTTGGTGTTACCATGGCAGCGCTCTGTCAACGCTCTCTGGAGGACTATTGGCGCCCAGTTGGGGCGGGTTCAAACCTTGGGGACACCATGGGTCCCCTGTTTCAACGATAGATCGTCGGCTTTCTAATTCAGAACTAGAGCATGCGGTTGGCTTCCTTAGGGGGCACTCCATGCAACCACCCATGCAGTAAGTAACAAGGGGAACTCGGACATGTGTCTGATAAAAAAAGAGCTTGCTAAGATTGTCACAGATGCCCTATAAGGGGCATATTCTGCACGTTTTGATGGACAACCCGTAGAGGAGCCGTGATCATTGTGAGAGCGTGGGTGGGTGTTTTGTGAAGAAATAAAGCTCCATTACTTCTCTTTTTCTATCTCTTCCCCACCCCCTTCTCTCCTTCATCTGCTTCGTGTTGTGGTGCCAATGTGTGTGAGTGTGTGTGCCTCTTAGGTTGTTTGTGGTCTGCAGAGCGAGAGCGAGAGAGAGGTTTTTTGTTCGATGATGGTGTGTGAATTGAAGCAATGAGATTCGCTTATGGATGTTGATTTTGATGAGAGTGTGTGCGTCGAGTGGTGACCAGGCAGAACGTATGTGCGTGTGTTATTGAAAAGTGAGTCATTTCGGTGGTGATTTTGAGTGGATTGGACCGGGGTGCTCTGAGTACCCTGGGCTATATAAAGGCATCTGTATTGTGTGTTGGGTGTGTTCCCATTTCCCTCTTTCCAACGTGAGGGAGTAGTAGTTGTATGACATAATTTCTTCTCCCTCTATTGTGCTCTTCTTCTCGCTTCATTATCTCTGCAAATACCCAAATGAACACACACACACACACACATGCTCGTGCATACACACTCTTTATTTAGTAATGTGTGCCCACGCACATGCGGTGGTATCTCATCTTTGAATTACCAATGGGAGATGTGCAAAAAAGCTAATTAAGATAGGAGGCCAAAGGTGGAGTTGAGTCCAATAGTGAGAGGAGAGGTTCCAAGCATGGAGAGGAGGGAGGACTTGGGAGAAAAGGGCGGAGGGAGGGATCCAACCACACCAGGAAGGGAGGAGCTTGAGAGAGAAGGGTGCGGCTATGGAGAAGAGAGAGCAACATCATTTGAGAGGATGGAGCAACCATAGTCATGGTGAGGAGGGGAATGTTAGGAAAGGAGGGAGAAGCCATAGACAAGGAGGGAGCAGCCATCATCATGGATTCAACAAATTCAAATCCGAAAATGCTCTTCAACCCACCCACCGCATTAATTAACACTAGAATGGTAACATGACAGTTTTATGTCCTTGGACACTTTTGTGTCCTATTAAGTGAACAATTTGCTTGAATTATTTGAAGAGTATGAAAATGAAATTCTAGGTGCTATATTGTGGTGTACACAGGATTAGGACCAAACTAGGCTTGCCTCTTGCATCGGAGAGCAGCTCCTTATATTAACTTGAGAGGTAGTTACAACCATAACATGTCCGACCACACTAGGTGGCCGGACTCTACTTGCACGACCACACACCACACCTCCCCCCTTAGGGAGAAAAAAGATGGACATCTTTTTTACAATTTGGGCTGAGAATGGACTCGACAGGAAGGGATCAACTCCAACGCCTCATCCGGGGGGAGTGATCATACAACGGCTTAGGGGCTAGAAACTGAACTTGGGGGCTAGACTCGACATCATGCCGATCATCGTCAAGGCACGGAACTCATACATCTCGCTTATGCAAACATTAGGTCGCTATCCCAATGTAATGGACAAGACGAGGAACGACTAAGGACTAAATCCTAACAAAATAAATTTTTCGCGACATACATCCCTTCCCGAAGGAGTTTGGTGTGATGATAATGGTCATTCAACAAAAACTAAATTGCGACATGAACTAAAGATGAAAAGACTATCACTAAACACATAATGAAAGCTTGAGCTTCACGATTGTAGCACTGCTTCATGACCAACAAGACTAGAAGGTCGGGCACCTCTGCAACAAAGCTGCAGCAACTCTCTATGATTCGAGCATGTTGAAAACAAGAACAACTGAAAAGCATCCGCAAACCAAGACATCATAATATCCCAAGAGAGTGGGACGCATAGCGGACTTTGACAGTACATTGTTGCACCAAAAATTGATGAAAATCAAGGCATGATAACCAGTTAGCAACTCCTTGGCAGAGGGAAGCAACAGGAAAAATTAGTCCAGCTTTAAGATTGAATTTCTCCTCATCCACTTCTTCGACTTCTTCCACTTCTTCAACTTCCTCAACTTCTTCATCAACATCTAATGTTTCGTCTCCTTCCAAATCGTCCGCAGCAGCCTCCTCCTGATCAGGTTTGGCTTCTTCCACAATAGCCACCTGGTCCTCGGCCTTAGAGGTGTCAAGCTCAACTGAGGGGGTTTCCTCGTCCTTGGACGCTGCTTCTGCAACTGCATCTTTGCCCGCGTCATCGGGGGCGGACGCAGCAGCTTCACATGCTTCTTGAGTAGCAGCGGCATCGTTTGGCTTTTTCTCTTCCGCCTCTTTCATGAGAACTTCCTCTTGCTCGACCTGCGGTTGCTTCTTAGGAGCAGGGGAATCCTTCTTGACAGCAGCGGCAGCAAGCTTCTTTCCTTTCTTCTGTGCAACGGGGGTAATTGAATAGGGATGTTAATCAAAAGTAGAGGACTTGGAGGCAACATAAAGCTGTAGCGTGACAGATTTGAAGGGAAGAAGCTACGAGTAGCTAGAGTAAATGATGACTTGGCTCGGTGCTGCAAAGGCTCAACAGAATCGATGGCGCATAATACGAGCAGAAGGGGGATTTCCTGCTGATGGGGTCTCACACACTAGAGGTCTTTCGTTGGTGATGGCGGGAGCAAAAGCGAGCAGAGGCAACAAGATTCTGCCCATAGCCTAGCCAGGGTCATGTGAGAGGAGCAACGCCATCACTACCAAAAAGCCAAGAAGCTGGTGTTACTACCAAGAAGTTGTGCCCGTCTCCTCCACCAATGTGGTGTACACGGGATTAGGACCAAACTAGGCTTGCCTCTTGCATCCGAGAGCAGCTCCTTATATTAACTTGAGAGGTAGTTACAACCATAACATGTCCGACCACACTAGGTGGCCGGACTCTACCTGCACGACCACACACCACAATATATCCACAATTAAAGTTTTCTTTTGAGGTAAAAAACTTGAAGGTTTTTTGGAATATCAATCTCACCATTATCCTTACTCTTGCACAACATTTTTGAACTTAAACTGTGTGAAAAAACGGGTCATGTTTTGGGTTGTTTCTCAAATTTTTGCACAACTATACTATTCTAAACTTCATGTTTGTGAGGTTTAGATTGCTAGAGGATAAGCCCTCATAGTTCAACATGTTTTGATACTTCTAAGGAGAACTAAGTGTTAAAGTTGAAAGTTATGTCCAACTTACAAGAATTGCATAATCCTTTTTTTTTTGGCCAAAATTAGCATTTTATTATTATTTTGGTGTTGTGTAAGTGACATGTATAACACATAAAGCTAATCTTCCTTGAGTTTTGGGAGACCTAATGTGCTATATAGTTTTTTGATTGCTGAGTAATACGAGGCATTTTAGTATAGCAAGTATAGTTTTCTCAATAGTGCTAGTTTCTTAAGCCAATTGTGTGTATTTTGTAGGTAGTAACCATATCTAATCATAAACTACAAATTTGGCTAAATATTGAGTAGTTTCTATGGGATTCTAGAGGTCATAATGCTAAACCTAGTTTTGTCACGTTTGCTGTATTTAGCACTTCATCATGATCCCCAAGGTTCCACTTAGTAATAGATCCATTATTCTTTTGACATGCTCTATGGCTCCTTTTGAATCCAAAGATCCAAAAGGGGAAAGAAAACATGTATATGTTATCAGTATTGAGCGTGACTAAAGAAACTTTGATGATAGGTCCGCAGAATGACAAAAATGTAACTTTTTTGTATCTACTTTTTTTGCCCCAAAATAAAAGATAAAAATAGTGAGGCAAAAGCAACCATTATTTTGATCACCAACTTATTGAAGTTATCAGGACATTTTATCTCATGTCCTACAAAAATCCCCACTCTTATTTATATGCAATCAATTGTAAGAAATGACTATATTGGGCAAAATGCACTGCTCCATCAATTTTGGAGACTTGTTGTGACCAAGAGATGAGGAATTTTACAAGTTTCTCATTTTTGCCATATATAGTAATTCTTGAACTATAAGCTCATGAAAGGATTTTTCAAAATGAACGGTTCTACTTTGGTTTTGGAAAATTTTCCACCAAAACCTTGAAAGAACATTTTTATGTCCTGTTAGATTACCAGACTAGTGTTAAGCATTGAATGAGTTTAGTGTGGACTGCCTCGTCATCACTTGAGACCTGACCTCGTGGCTCACACCTGAATTGTAATTTGCTTGGATTTACAATAGGCAACCCTGCCTCGACGTTGAAAAAGCCCGCCGTTTTTCACACCCCATTGGTGCACCGTAAATGCCATAAAAAAGACTTGTCACTATCATATGTTAGAGAGCCTAGAGGGTCTAGAAGTGGATTAGAAGGGAGCAAAGTACTCCATGAGGATCCTAGGATCCACACATCTTGTACAAGTTACCACTACATTGTCCCCCTTTCTTTTTTATGCCGTTCGAAGCTTAGCTTCGACAGGTTTTGCAGGATTGCGCACATGTCTCAAGGGTTAAAACACAAGAAGTTTTAGACAAATTCTCACAATAATTCCCACATTGTGACTTACCTCAACACCATGAGTTTCTGCTCGAGAGGCACCACATACCTGGCTAGGTACGATTGGGGGCAGGGGACCCCCAATCGTACCTAGCCAGGTATGCGGTGCCTCTCAAGCAGAAGCTCATGATGTTATGCATGGTATGAAAAACACTGAAAAAGACTCCGTTTTCCTACATGAGAATATTTCTAAATCTTCTTGTGAAACCTAGTCTCTGTTGCTCAGAAGAGGGGCTTGGGTGCCCATTTTGTCACGCTTCTTGGAGTAAATGCAAAGAGGCATGTCCGGTATAGGCATGTAGGGCTTGGAGGGCAAATGCAATGGAGCTATGGATGAACTGTCCCAGGGAGATTCTGGGTCGAGCGACATACGGAGAAGCTGATGGCCACTGGATCGCAAGGAAAGCGAAAACCTGCAGATAAGTGTTAATTTGAGCACAGCAATGCTGCAGCTAGTCAATGGATGAACAAGATCAGACCAGCTGGGGATAAGAAGCTGCACAGAGAGCAGAAGAAGAAGAAGAGAGTTTTAACGCCGTAGGAAACTATAGAGAGAGAGAGAGAGAGAGAGAGAGAGAGAGAGAGAGAGAGAGAGAGGGCCTAACCACAGTATTCAATTTGCAGGAAATAAGGAGGAAAATGTTTGAGCGTGGGGAAGGTAGCAAGGAGAAGTTTATACATAAATGTGTCATCACAAGAAGATTTAGAAATTTTCTCATGTAGGAAAACGGAGTCTTTTTCTATGTTTTTCATATGATGCGTAACATCATGAGCTTCTGCTCGAGAGGCACCGCATACCTAGCTAGGTATGCAGTACAGACCATGGCTCACAAGCTTCGTAAGGAAATTTTTTGATTTGTCCTCTCTAAATTGAGATATGAAAGGCACAGCCTGTACTCACATAAAGACAGAAGGAAGATTCAAGGGAGTGGGGGAGACAAATTACATGCACTCACATAAACAGAAGCAAGGATTCAGGGGAAAGAGGGAGAGATGGCACTTGCCACTCACTCATGAGCTAAAGCTTACATAAACCAAGCGCGGCATGTGTGCGGTTGAAAAACCAAAACAATGCTTCAATACAAGGTAGTAGTTTCAAATCTACAATACAGAAGACAAGAGAGGTTCCCAGCCTCGACAGCTCTCATCGAGAAACACATTGTGTACATGCGCATGACACTTGGGACATTGCTGCGCTTTCATCGCCAACAATCTGAACTTGTACTTGCATCACCGTCGACAATTTACAGGCATATGCTTTCTATAATTGAACAATCGACAACAACCGCCTCCATGACTGACAATCCGCAGGCATATATGCTTTCTACGATTTCTGCATGGAGATAGATGGTTTCTCTCCCAAAGTCACAATCTTGCTCCTTTTGTCTAGCCATTCGACTATGTCTCGGAAAACCAGTTGTATGTTGTCATCCGGTTCGCCAGATGTAAGACCATGCCACATTCCTGGATACAGCTTCATTTCCTTATCGAAGCTTATTGCTGAGTTGAAAAGGGCTTTGCTTATAGAAGGGTCTGTCACTTTATCAGCCTCCCCATGCAGGACTAGAAAGGGTAATGTTACCTGCAAAAATGTTGCTAGAAGGTGTGACACAACACACACACACACACACACACAGAGAGAGAGAGAGAGAGAGAGAGAGAGAGAGAGAGAGAGAGAGAGAGAGAGAAGAGACCTCATCCAATCTTTGCTCCAAGTCCATGCTAACCAAGAGCATCTCTAAAGCCGTCTTTAGACGAGGTCTGTCTTGATAAATGTACGGATTCTGTCGAATCTGCACAATAGATTAAGCTTTTTGGTAGATCATACTCACTTCCTACAAACATCCACCATATTCAAAGAAGACCACATTGTTGCAGTTCTGTAAAACATCGATGCTCGATTCTTACCTCTTGTCGCTTGTTGGGATCCTTGAAAGCTGCCTCAATTACATCCTTTGTCGGCACGATCTTCCATGTCGGAAAGGCAGAGCACAACTTTATGAGGAAGCTCTCAATAAGAGGATGTGTCTTGGACTCTTTGGCTATCTGTATTGAGTTCTCGACATCAGCATGACCACGATAATGGTGACTTCTAAAAGCCAACAGCAGAAAAATTCACCTTGCACATGGGTGCCACAAGAACAGCTCCATTCCAGTCCATAGGTTCTTTTCTATGCACAAGAAGTGCTACCGCTCCACCCATCGACTCCCCATAGAGAAATCTGGGCAGATTCTTGTACTCCTCGAGCTCTACGAAGGTTACAAACACCACATTACAAGCTGCTATGTGGATAACATATTTGTATGAGCAAAAAATATTAACCATTCTACTTTTAAATAAAACCATGCTAAAAGAAGGCTGGCAGCACAAATAGCCAGCTGAAAACGCTGTCCAAATCTATGGAAAGTTTTACATTCACTCGTAGTCATTCAGACTGAATTTTGTTGAAAGAGTAATGTTAGACTGTGGCAAATAATGTTGCTTGGAGCAATGGCACTTACTTGGGGCTAGGTGACAAGTGAGGTGGCCTTGCCACAGCCCGCTGGCCTCCACCTCGTGCCGAGCTGTGGCGAGAGCATACCATCCCCCACAAGAACGTCCCCCATCAAAACCTTCTGAATGCTTTCTTTCAATGTGGGCTAAAGGCCCCCTTGAAAGGACTGCCAAAGTTAGCCAAAGGACCGACCGCTCCTAAACCCACCAAAGGCTAAAAGCCTGCCTTCAGAGTGGGACCAACCTCCCTCTTCTTCCAGTGAGTTCAACAGAATACATCAAGGTCTCCATATTGGAAGTAAAAAATCTGAGAGAGGGTAGGAACCTTCACATCAACAACATCGAAGAGCAACGAGGACGCCATAATAGGGATGGTTGGGTTCAATTTTTGAAACTACTAGGTTTTCCATTTCAGGGAAAGGTATGCAGTCCTTGCTTCTCACCACAGAACACCTACGGTAAGTACCAATGAAGAAGAAAAGGCCTCCCCAATGGAGGCTCCATGAAAGAGCTAAAATGAGATTGAAGTCTATGATGGCCCTTAACTCTCAAGGTCAACAAATCCATAACTCAACAGTACAACTGCCAGATTTTCAAGAAGAATGGCCTGCCCAGTAGAGGCTCTAGAAAGAATCAATTCTTTGAAAGGGGCTTTTGGTCCCTTGTATAAACCCCCTCCTACGTATACTTTACAATCATGTGTAGTCATACGGTATCCCTCGATGATTCCTCGAGGCAATTTTTGTGCTTTGCCAAAAACACAAAACATAGCACTTGTTTGTATCGACTTCCGAATAGCTAGAATAAGCTAAAGAGCAAGATTATCCAGTTGAATTGCATGAATAAATGCAAAGAAAGTTGTTTGTTTCTAAAATAGCGGCAATCAGGGAGAAGCTTTCCATATTTAGGTCATGAAATTACCTCTCACGGTTTTACAAAAGGAGACACAATCATTGACAAGGTCATGAAAACTTTGAATGTAGCATCTTCGGCCTTCGGATCTTCCATGGCCCTCATAGTCAATGCCGAACACTGCATACCCAGCTTCTGCCAGCCTGGTGCCTGTCCCTGTAGGTGATTCAATAGGGAGCACATGAATGAGGGACGTCTACGCAGGTCCTCAGACCTCTAGAGATCAAAATCTAGTAAATCATGCATTCTTCAATTTATTAACAATGGATGATTATCAATTCAATTTAGTGTTAATTAACAATTCAATAAATTGTCAATAAAATTGATTAACAATTGATCATTAATGATTCAATGATTTGTCAATAGAATTACAATAATAAGGGTCAAATTAGAACTTACCGCTCATGAAAATGCTGCATTCCATTCCATAGCCTACACGTTCATTACAAAACAACAAGATTGAATCATTACGTGTTTCTATCCCTTATAATGCATGCATACAGATAAATACATATGTATAATGGTACGTATATACTAGTATGTCTCTCATATGAAATACATGTCTGATGTATGCTTGAAGTATACATTTCTTTGAACATATGCGTAGGTTTTATTCACATATTTGCATTGCCTATCAATCCCTTATATATAGAGGAATATTACAGGTAAATATGCATGAATATTTACCTATGCATGTTTATGGATGTGTTTTGCATGAGAAAGTGCATGTCCATGTATGATCGGTTGCATGAATATGGATGTGTTTGCATGTCTATGTATAATTGATGCGCACATTTCTTTGAACGATTGCATATGTTTATGCAAAATATTGCCTATCAATCCGATGCATGCAAACGGTAAATATGTATGTATGTTGGTACCTGTATAGTGATGTAATTGTATATGAAAGTGCATGTCTACGACGTATGTTTGATGCATACATTCTTTGGTACCTATGCATATCCTGTGAGTTCAAATGTTTGTGTTGCCTATGATTGATTGGCACGTGTCTGCATTTGTTGATGTACATGCATATGGTGCAATCTATGTGGCAAATATGTCACGTTTTGTGTATGCATACATTGTTTCCATCTAAGTGCATGCATGTGTAAAATTCAATGGTTTGTAGATGTTTATCACCGTGGCAGAGGAAAACAAGAGCCTTGACATTCTGATGCAGCGGCAACCATCGACAAGTGAAAAGCTTTGAACCCCTTGAGCTCAACACAAATTCCTGTGCACAAAAAATCCACCAATGATCACGTAATCATCAGATCGAAACGATACTAAGTGATAGACATGGGTATGTACCATTCAGTGCAATTATTAATCCAATAAAAATGCAATTAGTAAATCTCAGTGCGGTACCAAAAACACATTTTCTATGTTTAATTTGCATCTAATCAAACGCAATAACACCTATGCAACAATTTATTTGCACAACATATAAGATTAAATATATAACTAATTAACCCAGAGTCTTGTGGCCATTGATTCTTGTGAGTGTTAATGGGAGGCTACATTTAGTCGGATCAGTTAAATGCTCCGCTGCAGACAGACGTCAGTGACAGAACACAGCATTTGTACATCTAATCAACTAATCATATGTAAGCCAGCTATACTAATTAACTGACACTCAATTGCAGTTTGATCGAGATTTCCAAATATCTGACAATTCGGGGATACCTCCTCATACTTGACAGCAGCTTCGCCCATCTACAAAGAAGCTCAGAGGTACCCACCAAATGAACAAATGCACAAAGTACTGCGATCAAAGGCAAAATATGTACACCCTCCGGGTCGCTGACGATCACATCATGATTAATGTCAGAGGGTGCGTATGCGCGCGCGCGCGCGAGAGCGAGAGAGAGAGAGAGAGAGAGAGAGAGAGAGAGAGAGAGCTTGACAGCAATATACACAGCAGAATACGCGCAAGCGTGTGCGCGCGTGCGTGGGTGCGTGCGTGCGTTTTCTGTCTCTGCTTCTGCTGCTAACAAAGAGAGGAAGAAGAGAGAAGTCGAGCAACGGAGAACATGCAGCGCGCGCACCGATCGGAGTTTAAAAACTCGTTTTTCTAAAAGATAACGCGATGCTATTAGCTATCCTCCAATCAAAACGGGAAAAGTCTACAATAATTGACTATTTATGATAGGCTTTAATATTCAAGATGGAAAACAGAGATTAATGAGTGAATTAAATAAATAAAAAACACTATAAAAGTAAATAAATTAATTTGAATGCGCAAAAAATAGAGTGGAAATAATTAAAAAGCCGTCAAATAGTTTTCTTTTCTGAGTGGAAATCCTCTTTTAATTTCTAAAGTGAGGTCATTATCGAAAAATAGAGAAATTAATTTTAGAAAGGGATATATTATATCAAGATATATTCTATAAATCACAGCTTGACAAGTCGAAAATGCAAATTTTTTTATGAAGGATAATTTTAGCTTTTGTCCAAACATTGAAGCCCCTTTTAGGTTATCTTGTTTTATTTCCTTGTTGTGAAGGATCCTCCTTTTTAAGGCTCTTCAGGAATTTGATGCCAACAAGTGGCTTCTAGCTTTTGGCTACTTTGACTTCATCACTTCGTCCCACGTAGTATATGCCCAATCACACGTTTATGAACATTTATGCACACATATCAACCCATTTTTAGTCATCATACAATACCTTCATTTTCGCACTCGAAGACGATAAGAGCGGAGGTGGAGGAATGTGGGGTTCAAGAGTCGAGGTTCCGTACTACTCTTAGATACCCTTCATGCAATCTCGGCAGCTTTCACCCTGTGCATTTTGGCCGTGAGTTTCTACCCTTGCCTGTTGATTCCCTTTCGTGTCCTTCCCCTCGGAGGGAGGTAGCATCGCGTTGCACAAAGCATTGCTCAATGGTACTGTCAAGAGTGTCGACATCCCTACCTCTAGTCATCCTCCTAACCTACATCAAATCAGACATGTCCCTCCTGTTCAAGACCATAACCCTAGTCAAGGTTCGCTCCTCAATGGTTTGTAAAGAGGTCTTGGACAAACTCTAGTAGCTCAGAATACTGGCTCTATTCTTATGCAAATTTTCTTCAGTCAAGGTCAGTTCTTAGCAATGGGATGATGGATAATTAGCAATCAATTGTAGGAATATACAAGCTCTCATGTACAAGGAGTATTGAACAACTCTCAATTGTGTCCTTTGATGCCTTTCAATCTGCATCAACAAAACCAGGTAAGCCTACAACACCCTTTTAATCACAATCAGGGATAGTACTCTATCATCTCCAACGTTGTTGGAGTGTGCTACGTTCCAAGGGAGATCGGGAAAGCACCGGGCTTCTGGCTGTAGATAGAGAGTAGTGTAGGCTAGAACAAAGTGAAACGACTGCAGATAAAGCTCATTTAGTGATAATAAGAGAGTACAATGCTGAGTAGAGATTATTTGCGAGAGATCACTAATATTTAGATAAGAACTTATGGTTAATAGCAGTAAGAAACAAGAAAGCGACGCCAAATTTATGCTGGTAAACAACAAAACTTCGAATTAAGAGCATTGATATCCATGCTACAATTCGATCACATATGTCGTCATGGGTATGCACCTCGATCAACAAATCTCTTTACCAGAAATCCCCAACCTCTCGAAATCAATATGTTTGCGAAGCAATACAATTCAATGAAGAATCCCTTGAATTTTTCCGCCTTCACTTGTCGAGCTTGCTCAAAGCTTTTCTCCCTCTCGAGCTTCTCCTCTTTCCTTGTTCTTTCCACTGCCTCCAAAAAACAATAGAGCACGAAAACTTAAATATCTCTCAATTGGTGCCGAATTTGCCTATGTGCGTGAGACACAAAAATGTTCAAAATGACCTTTTTCTTTTTCGTAATGGCCCGTTTTTACAGAAACATGTTTCAAAAAAAGCACTTTCAGCCTCCCTCATGCAATAGAGTGTGACTCTCACCCACTTTCCTCTCTATCTGTAGCTACATGGCCTCGACCTGCCCAACTCACCTTGCATATTTTAAGAATCTTTTCACATAACAATTGAAAAAAAAAAGCATCAAGCCTTTGCACTTGGCATGTATACCTACCTTGACATTCTGACATATTCATAAAATAACCAAAACCTCAAAATGCATTCAAATACCAATCTTTCATCTCATGCTCTCACAAAGAGGCATAACATTCACCCCCTCTGAATCTGCACATCCTTCGGCATGTGCCAACTTCATTGAGAATTGTAAGCATAGACTAGTATTCATCCAACCATTACCCCATTGTTACTATCAACAATATCACAAACTTTGGCTTCATGTGAGCACACCTCTCGAGGGTTGTAGGGATAACACGATTTTTTTTTTGAAATGTGGCATAAGCACCTATAAATTAGTAATGTATATAAGCATAGCGCCACGAAGTATGTTCATAATAGAACCCTCCTCGATCCCAAGGCATATACATCAATTGACTTAGAAGACGTAAATCATAATACCATCCCAAATCAAATGGCACACAAAGCAACTACCCTAAACCAAAAACATCCAAGCATCCCCTAGGTTCAAATGGCACATAAAGAAATTGACACAAATCATGAGCATCTCGATATCCCCCTCCATCAAAAGATAACATCAAATCTCGGACACCATAGGATAACATCAAATACTTCCATATCCTTTCTACATCCTCCTCAGCGGAATCAAACTTTCTGAAAGTACTGAAACATGCAAGCATACCTCATCACAACTTTCCATGAAAGTAACATGCTTGCTTAGGTCATCAACATCGACCAAGTCCTTGACTTGCTGTTGTTTCTCAGTAATAGGCAACCTCATCAAAATTGGCGATCAAGGTTGAAAACCTTGGCAATAACATACAGGGACTAAACCCAGTCTCCGCAGGCTTTGCATCATGATAAACAACCTCCAAACTGGAAAGGCAATCTTTGCCATTTGGTATGCTTCTCGCTAACGTATGCTTTTAGCATATCCTTTAGCACTAGGTCTATATACTTACCAACTGCCCATCTATCTTTAGATGAGTGGTAGTATTTATTGTTGTTTTATTCCCACCCTTTTACAGATAGTCCTCCAAAAATGACTAGTAAACATGGGTTCTCAATTACTCACAAAATTGTGATGCAATCCATATAAGCTATATAGAATGGAAGAACCAACTTGGTTAAAGAGTGGACTTGATTGAGTAAACATATACAATTTAATCAATCTATGACAAACACCCATACCAAGTGTGCAGCTCGTATGGTAGTTGGTAGATCAACACTAAATCTCATAGAAACACAATACCTGTGGTAAATATGTTTCGTAAGTTATCTTATCCATTAATTATTTGCATGCCATTCCAAAAAAGCTTGTGTTAAACATTGGGGCCCATAACACCTAGTGTACATGCATTTAACACAAACCTATCCAAACCTGCATTTTCATGCCTAGGATTTCCACGATAACTACATAAAAATCTCAAAAGTTGGACTATAGTAGAATGTGAAAACTCAATCACATCTAGGTACCAACTGCAAGCAGAGAAGAAAAGAAGGACATCCTTCTTCTACTCTTGGATCATCAAAAGCTAGGACAAGAAAGAACATTTGCGCAACGGTGGAACGATGTTAGCGCAAGCAAACACTATGTCTATTAAGGAATGAACATAAGGAAATATTCCAGCAAATCTTGGACCACCAGACATTTTATGAGCTGCAAAAAACAAATTTTAGCAATGTCGAAGACATCGTTCTATCGAGGGTGTGAAACACGCTGACTCAAACTAAGGTCCCGCACTCAGCAAGTGAGCTTTTTGTGAAGAGAACCTCTTTGACAATGATCTTGAAGAATAGTACATGTAAGACCTCAATAAACCAATCTAAAATTGCTAGTGTCTTGGGTATTCATCGAAGGAATATAGCTGTTGCAAGTTCAAGGCTGGAGAATAAAGATGAGGGTGAAGTGTTGCCATTGAGTGATTGTGAGAGACAATTGCCTGGAGGAACCACTATCACCAATGAAACAAGAGATTTGGTGCATGCCTTTTGGACATCAAAGGCAAAGTTTCACCTAACAAGAAGGACATATGCAAGAAGATAATTGGAAGGAAAAGTGTCGTCAAACATCCTGTGCATCTACTTGATGACTCTCAGGTACCAAAAACTCTTAACTATTGTAATTTGTTTGAAAATCCTTAAGGTTGATTTGGTCAATACATTACCCCAAATTTGGTAGTCTGCTATATGGAAGTGGGTGTGTACAATACCTTACAAAGGTTATATATAGTACCAGTGCATTCCTATGTAGTTCCAAAGTTGTCCTGCATAGAACCAAAGGCCATGTGCAGTACCAAATTTGGTGTTCAATTGTTTACTAATAATTCCACAGCCTATCTATAGAGTACCAAAGCCTTTGTATAATACCTTTTCCTTCCCTAGAGGCACCAAAGCCTATCTATAGAGTACCAAAGCCTCTCTCTATTTTACCAAAGCCTAATTGTGTAGTACCAAAGTCTTTGTGCAGTACTACCAAACCTACTATAGAGTACCAAATCCTTTGTATAATACCTTTTCCTTCCCTAGAGGCACCAAAGCCTATCTATAGAGTACCAAAGCCTCTCTCTATTTTACCAAAGCCTAATTGTGTAGTACCAAAGTCTTTGTGCAGTACTACCAAACCTACTCCTTGTATAGTACCAAAGTCTTTTGTGCAGTACCAAACCTACTCCCTGTATAGTACCAAAACATTCTTGTTTATCACTAAAGAATTTGCAAAGTACCCATATAATACTCTTATGCATAGAGTTCTATTGAGTCAAAAGTACCAAAAGAGTACCAAATCTAACTTTTTGTTATATGGCAATGGTCCTTCACAGTACCATAGGTCTTTGTGTAGTACCCGAGCCTCTATAAACTACGCAATATGGTAGTCTCTTGCATGCCAATGGGTTTACATAGTACCAAAAACGTAATGACAGTACCAAATATGGAAATAATATATCTATAGAGTACCAAAGGCTCACTCTATTTTACCAAAGCCTGATTGTGTAGTAACAAAGTCTTTGTGCAGCACCAAACCTACTCCCTGTATAGTACCAAAGCATTCTTGTTTATCCCCAAAGAATTTGCAAAGTACCCTTATGGGTAGTCTTCTGCATGAAGTTCTTCTATGAGTCAAAAGTAGACAAAAACAACCAAATCTGACTTTTTGTTTTATGGCAATGGTCCTTCATAGTACCAAAGGTCTTTGTATAGTCCCCAAGCCTCTGTAAACTACCCAATTTGGTACTCTTCTGCATGCCATTAGTTGTACATAGTACCAAAGCCTAAAGATAGTACCAAATATGGAAATATTATATCTATAGAGCACCAAAGTCTCACTCTATTTTACCAAAGCATAATTGTGTAGTACCAAAGTTTTTGTGCACTATCGAACCTACTCCCTGTATAGTACCAAAGCATTCTTGTTTATCACCAAAGAATTTGCAAAGTACCCATATCAGTACTCTTTTGCATAGAGTTCTACTATGAGTCAAAAGCAAAAGACAGTACCAAATCTGATTTTTTATTGTATGGCAATGGTCCTTCACTGTACGAAAGGTCTTTGTATAGTACCCAAGCCCCTGTAAACTACCCAATTTTGTACTCTTCTGCATGCCATTGGTTGTACATAATACCAAAAGCCTAAAGACAATACCAAATATGAAAATAGTTCTTTATTGTTCCAAATGTTTTATGATGACTAATCTCAAATTTGTATAGCACCAAATGTTTTCTGAATAGTCTCAAATTTGACTAGTTTTGGTGTTGTCCAGCTCTTAAATGCTATTCTGTTTCATAGGGCAATGGTTGTATAGTACCAAAGGCCCTTAGAAGAACCCACTTTGTTGTGTATTGGTTCTATATTGTACCAAAGATGGTAGAAATAAATCATTCTGGTTACCCAATATGACATTTTTGTACTCTATAGTACCATATTTGGTATTGTCTACAACCAGTTTTGGCATTTTACCATCTGCATGAAGGAATTTTCTAACCTTTTTTGTTTTGGTGCCATAGGTTGAGCTATATCAAAGATTCAAGAAGGCTCATCCTACGGTGGTTTTGTCTCTCAGATGCTTTGAGGCATTAAAGCCATACTTTGTTCGGAAGTTGAAAGAGAGATATACTTGCTGCTATGTATCCCATGTGCAGATGCTCTATTTCAGAGACTTTTAATGAGATGCGGCAAAACAAGTTTTGGCATCATGAAAAAGGTCACCTTTGCACTTGCTCCATATGTTGTAGAAGTGATGATACAAGAGAGTGTTTTGCAAACCAAGCAGTATGTCAGCACATCACTAGTATGTGGGAATCCATCATGTGAGTGAAGCCTTCAAATAGTGAATACCATGCCAAGAAATGATTGATGGGGGACTGCTCCCAATGTGGTGTATGGAAGTTGACATTTTGTCCTAGTGAGATATCAGAGGATAGCAGGGAGGTGTGCGTGAAGGTTTTCATGGATGTTGGAACTGGACAGGCTGATGCAGGTGGGAGTCAGAAGAAGAGAAAGGACTTGATTGTGCAACAAATGAAATGTGCAGCTTTTCTTAGCCTATTTTCAGCCCACCTCACATATCAAGCACAAATTTGTCTTCTGCTGGCAAGCCCAACAATTCAAGGATTGTTTGCTCAAGTTTCCTAGTAGCAATGTCATTGTATTAGTTATTAACTTTCAGAATGAGATTCAGTCAATGTAGTGTGATCTACTCAAGTCACAATACTTGTGCACATCACTTATGTAAGAAATGCAGAAGGTGGTGTTCAAAAGACGCTATACTTTTACATATCAGATGATAGGCAACATGATACATTGTTTCTATAACATTGTTTCATGCTTGATGACAAGTGAGTGAAACAACATGGACATTGTTTAAAGCACCATTGGGTGTGGTCAAATTGCACTGCTTCACAATTCAAAGCACGTAGACCTTACTATTTTGTGGCCAAGTATTATCAGATGCATGCTTGCACATGATGCGTAACTTCTCAGCATCTGGCCATGGAAAAGGAGAGCATGATGGGGTAGGGGCAGTCATCAAGAGAACCTTGACACATGAGGAATTGACACCAGATGGCTGGCCTATGAAGTGTGCGACTGATGTGGTCAAATTTTTGAATGCAACTTTTCAGCCAAGAGAACAATCTCACAAGTCTAATACACAGAGAGTCTTTTGGTTTATTGGCACGGATGATGTGCAACACGATCTCCAGTGGGACTGTGAGCGCATCGTGGGCTCCTGCTCGTTTCATTGTGTTGATGGGTATTCAAAGGACAACCACTGCATCGTACGCTTTTGAACACTTTCATGCTTTTGTGATCCATGTATGAGTGGGCTATGGAGAAGATGCTAAAATAGAATGCATATAGAAGAATGGAAATATTTTTCCATCAAACCACTACTAGAGTCTCTAAATACAGGAAGGGACAACGGAGAGGATGGTGAGGAGGATGATGGATATTCAAATTCTATGTCAATGAGCCAAATTTCTATATTTCCACTGTATGAAGGATGCACTGAAATGTTATATGGAATGCTATCCATTGGGGATAACATTGCAGTGAAAGCAGATGAGTCTAAAGAGGTCTTCTACCTTATCAAATGCACAAAAGTGTTGTACCAGATACTGAGAGCACATAAGGATAAGTGGCATAACAAGATTGTTAGAGGTGGGAAGGTTGTTGAAGGCTTCTACTATGGCC
The DNA here is from genome assembly GCF_014529385.1 of Adiantum capillus-veneris. Taxonomy (NCBI): domain Eukaryota; kingdom Viridiplantae; phylum Streptophyta; class Polypodiopsida; order Polypodiales; family Pteridaceae; genus Adiantum; species Adiantum capillus-veneris. The sequence goes on from NC_140934.1 coordinate 92,530,770, forward strand.
AAGTGGAAGGAAAAGTTGATACATATAGCCTATTGGATCAAACATCTCTAGTCATGATCTACTCACATCTTGTAAGGGCCATACATTTCCTAATGTAGCCTATTACAGGAGTCCTTAATCAATTCAAGTTAGCTACTGAAGTATATGAGAACATATACAATAGCATGCAATATGATGATGATGAGAGCGATGGTGCATCCATGTTACTTGAAACACAATTCCAGAACCCCTAAGTGGGTAAGTGAATGCTTTTTGTCCTAGACAGAATACATCTTTTTCTCCTCATGATTTACTGTTTTTCTTGCAATTCTTTACTTCCTCTCTTCAATATCTGAGATTGTTGTACATTAACTGTCAAGCTCTGTACCAACTTGCCCCTAACCAATACCAACATTATACAAACCAGCACCAAAAGCTAACGAGCACTAGAGTGATGACAAGCAGTACCAAAACTTTTACTTTAGAATCCCTTGCATAAGCTCATGTACCAAAAGGCAACTAATCAGTACCAAAGTGATGACAAGCAGTACCAAAATTTGGTACTGTAAAATTCTTTGCATAAGTTCATGTATAATATTGTGAGCATTTGGTGCAAGACAATGGATCCAAGTTGCAACTATATATTTGCAACTTTAGGATTTCAAATACAAGTGATGCACAATAGGGTCTCCAAAACCTGATAGACAACATGGCTCACTACCAACATGAAGTGAACAGTGCCAAATTCTTAAGAAAATTTGGTACTAGATAGCACAAATTTTGGTACTGGATAGCACCAAATTTGACTCTCTTCTAGCACCAAATTTTGTGCATTTTCACCATTGTATTAACACCAATGTCAAGGATTTCAAAAAAATATGATTTTAGACTACAAACTACTAGAAAACACAAGAAAAGACACTAGAGATCAATATCCCAAGACAGTGTACCAAACAAGTGGTTTTTCATTATATAATATGCGACATGATATCAAATTCCACCAAGTACAAAAGTTCAGGAATCTCCTAGGTCAGGGGGATCAAATCTGTAAGAGTAACCCTCCATCTATATGAAGTAATCAGGAACATACCCACAAATATCATCTTATGTCAAAGATAGGGTTCTTGCGAGTGTACAATGTTGGGTACTGATTGTGTCTCCATCTGCGCAACCACGGCAAAATGAGGTCCACCAAGTAAAAAGGGTGTTCTTTTCCTACCACAACATGGTAGTATGATCTGATAGCAAGACAGTCCTCATAGTTATTTTTGGGTGACTTGTATCTACAATCATCCACCAAAATTGTGTTGCTAGCATCAAAGTCCTAGTGCCTTGCCCACACTGTCCGTATGTTCTTCAGGAAAACAGGCTTGTCGCCCAACTCTCTAGGCACGTGCGGCACCTCTGCCATACTTTGCCGCTAGGTCTCACATTCTTCTTAGCAGAGTATATTTGCCATGCCAAAGAAGAGATTATAAGTATGCGTAACTTAACCTCTGAAATGTAACATTTAATTGCCTAATAACTTATGTGTAGCAGAAATTAGCATGAACATAGTGGGCATTTCATTAGAATAGATTCCTAATGAGAATTACAAGAGTGCTTGGGTGGAGAGAGCAACAAAAAGCATAACACCTAGTTAGATAGCATCGACAATACTTTCAAAAGAGAGAGAAATTAAGCTATTGACAACAGTTGAGGACCGGATTTGCATGGAGCCGGTCCCCCCTCCAAAAGGCTTTGTATTATGGTTTCTCCCATCAAGTCTGACATTGTACAATACAATTCTTTGTGTTCCTTCAAGACTAGCTAGTGCAATGAAGATGGAAGCTTCATGCACTAAGCAAAACACTTAATCAAACACAACTTGAATTATCCCCGTTCTCAGACCCAAGACCTCACACACCTTCGAAGATGGTGAGAGCTAGCAGGGTATGAGAGTAGATTGAGAGGAAGAAGGAGTATCTTACGAGAAAGATGTACATCTCCTCACATAATCACTCATATTAGCATAGCTTAGCTTAGTAATTAGCTTGGTAGAGAAGATGAGCAATGTGTAGCCGCCCTTGTGCGAATAAGTCCAAATCGGACCCTCCAATCCGCCCATGTGTGGCCGCCCTTGAGAAGACAAGTCCGCTTTTGAATTCGGCCACCGGCCATTGAATTCAGCCACCGGCCACCGGCCATTGATTTCCGACCACCAGCCACCAGCCATTGACTACCGGCCACTAGCCAACCGACCAGTTGTTTTCCGACCACTTTCCGGCCGCCGTCCGGTCATAATATTCCGGCAAAAAGGAATATTCCGACGAAGAGGGAAAAAAGTCTCGGGGGCTTCCGCCCCCGAGCCCCCTAAAGTTGCCCCTGATTTTTGGCCGTGAAAATTTTGGTTTCCTGCGAGTGATTTTCCTTCACGCACGATGGCTTCTCCTCATAATGGGGGCCTTACAAATGTGCGCTTTTACCACACAAATTACAAGGTAAATCAGTCTCCATACTTAACAATCTCCCACTTGGAGACTGATCTCAAAAACCTGTGACTGCTTTCCATCCTGGCTTCTTATCCTTGAATGCCGATTGAGGATGAGCAAAAGCTCAACTTCTCCTTGTTGACCACCTTTGTAAACATGTCTGCAGGATTTTCACTTGTATGCACCTTTCCTAGCTTTAGTTGTCCCTCTTCCAAAAGAGTACGTATGAAGTGATATCTCACATCAATGTGCTTTGTCCTTGAATGAAAGGCTGAGTTCTTCGCAAGATGGATAGCGCTTTGGCTATCACTGTACAAGACACAATTGTCTTGTTTGAATCCAAGCTCTTCTAAGAATCTGTGAAAGCACAGAATTTCTTTGCTTGCCTCCGTCATTGCTACATACTCTGGTGAAACCACTTTCTGCAGCTTTGAAGCCCAGCTTACTGTTGTGCCTTCAACCGTGAACACATAGCCAGTAGTGCTCCTTCGAGTATCTTTGTCACGTGCCATATCTGCATCAGCATAACCTTCTAGAAAAATATCAGTTCCTCCAAAATACAAAGCATTTGTTGTTGTCCCTTTTAGATACCTAAGTATCCACTTCACAGCTTGCCAATGCTCTTTACCTGGGTTGTCCATGAACTTACTCAAAACTCCCACTGCATGTGCAATGTCTGGCCTTGTCCAGACCATAGCATACATTAGAGAACCTACCGTTGCAGCATATGGAACTTTAGACATATAGGCTATCTCCTCTTGTGTCTTTGGACACATGTCCTTCGTTAGTTTAAAGTGACCAGCCAAAGGTGTAGAAACTGGTTTTGCATTTTGCATTGCAAACCTTTCTAGTACCTTCTTGATGTAATCTTCTTGAGATAGCTTTATTGTCTTCTTCGTTCTGTCCCTTGATATTTTCATACCAAGTATCCTCTTTGCAGCACCTAAATCTTTCATTGAAAAAGATTTAGATAGCTCCTCTTTTAGGTCTTTGATGTCCTGCATGTTAGCACTTGCAATCAACATGTCATCAACATATAACATTAGGATGATGAATTTCCCATCTCCCAAATTCTTCGTGTAGACGCAGTGATCCGAGTTGCATCTTGTGAATCCATGATCCAACATCCATCGATCAAACTTTAAGTACCATTGTCTTGATGCTTGATTTAAACCATACAAGCTCTTCTTTAATCTGCAAACCATTTTCTCCTTACCTTTTACTTCATACCCCTTTGGTTGAAGCATGTAGATTTCCTCCTCTAAGTCACCATGAGGGAATGCCGTATTTACATCCATTTGCTCGAGATTTAGATCATGAGCAGCCACAAGGCTTAAGACAAGCCTAATTGAGTTTATTTTTACACAGGAGAAAATATTTCATTGAAGTCAATACCTTTCTTTTGAGAAAACCGTTTTACCACAAGCCTAGACTTGCACCTTTTCTTCCCACCTTCTTCTTCCTTCACCTTGTACACCCATTTGTTTTGAAGTGCCCGCTTACCTTTAGGCAACTCAATCAATTCCCATGTTTGGTTGCGATGTAGTGAGTCCATCTCCACTTGCATGCTCTTCGTCCATTCTTCATTGGATGCATGATGCATAGCTTCTTCGTATGATTCCAGCTCTCCAGAATCTGAGATCAAGAGATGGTTGAAGGAAGAAACAAACCTTTTTGGAGGTCTACTTGCTCTTGTAGATCTTCGGGGAATAGGTTGAGGCTCCTCATTTGGTTGACGTTATTGCACATTGTCACCATTTGCAGTCCTTGAGTCTTCACCGTCCTCAAGCTCCATGTACTCATCACCTGTTTCTTTTGTTTGTTTTCTTTCCAAGTAATCTTTGTACATATTTTGTTCGTTAAAAATTATATCCCTACTCCTTAAGATTTTACCATCTTCAGGATTCCATAGGCGATACCCAAAGTCACCTTCTCTATAGCCAATGAAGAAACACTTTTTGAACATTGCATCTAGCTTTGATCTTAGGCTTCTATCTATGTGCATGAAAGCCTCACACCCAAACACTTTGGGAAATGCATAATTCACCAGTTTACCTGTCCATGCCTCTTCTGGAACTCCCCCATCCAATGCCGTTGAGGGTGACCGATTGATTAAGTACACAGACGTACTTACAGCTTCCGCCCAAAGCTCAAGTGGTAGGCCAGCATGTAGCCGCATGCTTCATGCTCGCTCCATGATTGTCCTGTTCATCCTTTTTGAAATCCCATTTTGTTGAGGTGTCCTTGGGGTTGTCCTTTGTCTCCGGATGCCATTGCTAGCACAAAAGCTTTCAAAAGCTTGGCTGCAATATTCACCTCCATTGTCGGATCTGAGGCATTTAACCTTGGTACCTGTTTCATTCTCCACAAAGGCTTTCCACCTTTGAAATATGAAAAATACATCGGATTTATTCTTCATGACATAAACCCATGTTTTTCTAGTTGCATCGTCTATGAATGTTACATACTACAACGAGCCACCAAGTGATGGTGTACTTGCAGGACCCCAAACATCAGAATGAACCTACTCAAGTTTTTTATTTTTTCTTTCATTTCCTGATTTTTGAAATTTCACCCTCTTTTGTTTACCATAAACACAATCTTCACAAAACTCTAAGTCCACTTCGTTCAAACCTGGTAGAAGCTTCTTTGTTTGAAGGATTTGCATTCCTTTGGCACTCATATGCCCAAGCCAGTAGTGCCACACTGCAGTGTCAACTTCTGTAGTTGCTGCACACGCTGAAGGTTGCGTGCTAACAATACACAAGTAAAGTGTACCGACCTTTTCTCCTTTGGAAACCACCAAAGATCCCTTTGAGATCTTCCATCATTTGTTTCCAAATGCAATGTTGTGACCTTCATCGTCCAATTGTCATGTAGAGATCAAATTTTTGCGAAGAGAAGGAACATGCCTAACATCTTTAAGCTTCCATTCATTTCCGTTAGCAGTTTTGACAGAAATTGTACCTTTGTCGACAATCTCACAAGCTTCATCATCTCCCAAGTATACATACCCATAATTACCTTTGGTGTAGTCTTGGAAATGTTGCTTGTGTGGTGTCGCATGGAATGAAGCCCCGGAATCTACTATCCAGGAATTAGACACATTGTCTAATGAGAGAATTAGAGCATCTTGCTCTATTTGACCTGCCACATTGGCCTCCGATGCTGGCTTGTTGTCTTGAGACTCTGTCTCCTTCTTCTTCTTGGACCAGCAATCCTTCTTGATGTGGCCCTTCTTGCCGCAGTTCCAACATTCAAGAAATGACTTTGTGCGTGACTTGCTCCGCCTTGTGCGATCACGACCCTTTTGGTTTTTGAACCTCTCCTTAGGCCTTCCTCTTGTTTCTACTGATAGTGCAGCACTTGATGATTCTCCTGTGCTTCTCCTTCATATTTCCTCACTTAGGAGAACACCCTGAACATCATCAAACTTAAGAGTATTTGTGCCAGAAATAGAATTACTTACATCCATCACAAGGCTGTCCCAACTATCCGGTAGAGATGATAGTATAATGATCGAAATTGATTTTCACAGATCGAAGTTGACTTATGTTTGTGTTAAAGTCATTTAGGTGTTCTGCAACTGAACCATTCTCTACCATCTTTAGATTGAACAAGCGCTTCATAAGAAATACCTTATTGGATGCCGATGGTTTCTCGTAGAAGTCGTCAAGTGACTTCATCAAGGCCTCCGTGGTCTTCATCTCCGAAACATTGAAGGCCATCGTTGACGCTAAGCTTAACTGGATTGTTACCAGTGCCTTTTGATCAAGGACAATCCATGCTTCATCTGCCATCGTTGCGGGCTTCTTTGCAAGACCGCCTAGTGGCAAATAGAGGTCCTTCTGGTAGAGATAGTCTTCAATCTGCATCTTCCAATGTCGGTATTTTTGCCGTTGAGCTTCTCAATCTTGAGCTTCCCTTCCTCGGCCATAACTCCCACTCAATTCAAGGAATCCTTTCCTTGAGATAATTTAGCTACGAGCAAACCTTGCTCTGATACCAGTTGTTAGGGAATAAGACGTAGCTAAATAGATAATTGAGTAGATTACTTAATGGAGAGAGACAGATTTACATACACAAGATTATAGAGTAGACAGAGAAAGAGAGAGTACACACGATATACGTGGTTCACCCAATGTGGGCTACGTCCACAGGAAAGCAGCCACTCAATGGCTTTAGTACTTCAAAACAAGAAGTAGTTTACAAAGAGATTATACCCTTAATGGAGCTCCCGCCTTGCTTCACATTCACCACCTCACACCCACCTTGTTACATCTACTTCACACTATGAAATGTGTGTAGAAATGGCCTCCTTTTATAGGCCAAAAGGGCTGTCCTCTCTTATGAGAGGCAGCCATGTGTAGCCGCCCTTGTGTAGATAAGTCCAAATCGGACCCTTCAATCCGCCCATGTGTGGCCGCCCTTGAGGAGACAAGTCCGCTTTTGAATTCGGCCACCGGCCACTGGCCAACCGACCACGGTATTTTTCCGACCACTTTCCGACCGCCGTCCGGCCATAATATTCCGATGAAAAGGAATATTCCAACGAAGGGGAAAAATTGCATATGCTACTGTGCATTCTATGTCTGGCTTGTAGCTTATCCTATAAGCATATGACAAGTGGTTTGTACGATGCTCTCTCATAGAGATGCAGCCAAACAACATCAGTCATAGCTTGACCCACCTACATTGTATGTGGTCATGACTATATCAGACGGACATGGCACTTTGTCCATGAATGAAGTTTGTTACAATAAATTATTGCAAGCCTTCTAGTAGCTTGTTGCATCCTTGACAGAGTAGCTAGAGTTATAATGGAAGCATAAAGAATGATTGAGGTGAAGTAAATTTTACATGACTTGCATGTCGTATATGTAGAACATAAATTGAAATTAGTAAGCCCTTGGCTGCAATGATGGTATCAGCAGAGTGAGCCAAAACCAAAAGTGCCTTGCACAATTGGTATTGGCATGGATACATCACAATTCAATGTTGGAATACATAAAACGTGAGCTGACATCCCTACATTACCAAAATCTCAAAATGTGTGCCAATGGCCTTGATCTTCAATCAATAGGCAATAATTGGGCACGGGTTAGAAGCCTTGCTTTGCGTGAATTCTGTCAAAGCACTTTGCTTTGCACAAGAAGAAATATTTTGCAAAATAAAGGTTAAAATATAAAAAAACAAGAAGAACTTGAAAATTTTAACCTTGTTGCCCGCCCACCTGTGGCCAGTTGTTTAGAAATTCGGAAGTGAAAAGCCAGTTCGAGTCTAGATCATAGCCATATCTACTGCTCAATTGAACTCTTGTATATACCATATATGCCCTCTTGGCATGTAATAATGTCCTTGGCTCGATTACTATTCTCCTTGACCATATAGGTATGTCTTGATTGACAAAAGCGTAGAAAAACATTGCCTAAAAGCCATGTCCGAGCAAAAATTCCAATCCAAAATTAAAAACCTAGAGAGACACTTGCCGGCTTAATGAACTACAACAAAGAGGCCGCGGCCATGCCGAGTACGTGTGCCTCATTCATCAAGTCTAGCAACATGAAGTGCCGATCTTGAGATTTTAAAGCATTGCTGCTTGGTCTTGCCTTGCTGCTTGGCCTTGCCTTTGCACCAAAATTTAACCTTTAATGAGCATGCTCTATCGAGGTATTCAAGAGAATCCATGCTTCTGATTGAGATTGTTTCATACTCAAATCGTGCTTCACTTTGAAATTGTCATTCATAATTGCAAAAATCATTACAGACCCTTGATGATATAATTCAGCCAGCTAGCGATTGTGCTCATAGTCGTTTGAGATATCACATGCCATGCATGAAAAACTTTCAAGACTTGCCATACATGCTTGATTGATTTGATTGTCGACAAGTAATTGATTTTCCAAGTTGTACTCCTGAGTGAAAGCGTAAAAAGCATGTGAAATTAATAATTATAATTTCAATGGTAAAGTGTACCTCAAATTGCCCAATGCTGAGGGAAAATATTGCAAGAAGATGAGTTGTCATGATTTGCCTAGCCACAAGGACTTTTTGGATAGATTCAACCTTTGCTTGTCGTGCTTGTAATGCGGAAAAATTTACGTAATTCAATGAATTCAAAATTGAAAACGTTAAAGTCAACTTTCTTACCGACTCTTACAAGCCTGCTCCAAGCATCTTGGGTACTTGCGGAACTATACAACCTTGAGGGAGCGATTGCAGGTCTCGTGCATGTTGTCGTATTCTCAATTTCCTCGCTATCAACATCTTGCATGTTGCATGACCATGCATGCCAAGCTTCTTGTATCGAGATCCTTGGGAAGACTAGGTCGTAGTCTTAACTGTGGTCATACCATGTTGGCTCGTAGCCTTGCCAATTTTCCCTATTGAATCTCAATCCTTGCTCGAGTGCATACAACTTGTCGGCCTTGCTAAAGCCTTCATGTTGAGAGCGCTCCATGCCAAAGGATATGGCCTTGCCAATCCATGATTTTCAGATTTTTTTAAATTATTTGAAATTGCTTGCAATTTTTTTGCTTTGATGACGATCATGCGGAGCTTTTCCGCCCGTCAAAAAGCTTCGTGATAAGTTGAGAGCCTCCTTTCCTCAACCGCTATGTAGAGAGCCCCACTATGGGAAACCTATCTCGGTATAATTAAATTGGCCATAACCATACCCTAAATGGGTGCTCGTATGAAAACCTCGTGTAAGCTTGAGCGATGGTGATAGCGAAGTAGAACATAGAGGGCAAACGACTCGCAACCATGTGATGCCACCTGCCTGCCTATGGTGTAGAGACAAAAATTGTCTAGCTTGCTAGGGTGCTCCCTTGTGGAACCACAATCTGAGAAAATGACCAACCCCGTTCTGCCTCCCTCCTCCATGCAAGCTTGCGTTCTCTCGCTACTCCTCGGCTTGTTCATCCCGCCATGTCTTTCTGTTGTGTGTGTGATAGAGAGAGAGAGAGAGAGAGAGAGAGAGAGAGAGAGAGAGAGAGAGAGAGAGAGAGAGAGAGAGAGAGAGAGAGAGAGAGAGAGAGAGAGAGAGAGAGAGAGAGAGAGAGAGAGAGAGAGAGAGAGAGAGAGAGAGAGAGAGAGAGAGAGAGAGAGAGAATGCATTCATGCACATGCAAGCAAGAGCCTCCATGACCACCTTCCTCTCCTTGAGCTCTGATACTAGTGTAAGACTGCGGGGGGACTGGCACGTACAATTCTCCTCCCAACCTCACTATATAGGCTCGTAGCTCACTAAATATAGTACCCCTTGGGCGTACGTGCATCTTGGCCCTTGTCCTGACCCTTGTCGTGACAGAAATAAAGGAATAACAATAGTAGGAATGTCAACAGATTTGGAGTCCTACTTGATGATGTTTTTGACCCTTCAATTCTTGAGGGAGTTGATGCAGAAGAAGACAAAGAATTTACCTCTCAAACTTTGTAGGAAGATAAGGAGAACAAACAGGGTGATCATCCACAAGCACAAAAAAATTCTATAAACCTTGATACCATTATTCCACCTAAAAGACCTTTATAAAAGATAAGAGGGGTTTCATCTAAATCTGAGGATTCAGGGGATGAGGGGAACTATGTGACTGAAACTTAAGCTTCCACACAAGCTAAAGATATTGAGGGTAGGGCTGATGAAGAATTCATCAAAGAACTTGAGGATGATGCTAAGGAAGGTATCAAAATGTCCCACTCCCCCAAAAACTCAGTGGACATCATCATGACTCAGGATCACGAGGAATCCCTACCTTAAAAGAAAGGTGCTAATGTCAAGAGGAAGAAGGAAAAGTCCTTCGACCCAAATAGAGATTCTGTATCAATGGCTAAACCTTTTATAAAGTTTAAAAAATGATTTGCAAAACATCTAGTTTCTCCCTTAGATGTAAAGGGCTTATAGACCTAGGCATATTTGGTTGCATAAAGAAATAGATGTCTGACATCCAAATTCACTTTGACTTTGTCTGTTTGTAGGAAGTAAAAGTTGTAGGAGATTCTTTTCTATTTAATTTTTAAATAACTAGTACTCATTACAAATGGTTTCCAACTACTCATGGATCATCAAAGGGAGGAGCTAAAATGGGTGTTGCAGTCAGACATGAACACCTTATCACTGACATCTAGCACAGATAGGGGGGAACTAGGTTTCTATTTCACTAAAGGAACCTTTCAATTATATAGTTGTTTGCTTATATGCTTCCAAAACTATTTTGAAAGAGCTGCTATTTAGACTTAGGTTAGCTATTATGCCAAGGGTAGGACCAGGCAAGGCTAAGGGCCAGGACTGTACCATGCTAATCTCCACCCATCCATGCTCTATATAGGCCCTTGGCCTGCTAAACACAGAGACCCCCTTGACTGCATGTCCATCCTGGCCCTTGGCCCTGCCTGGTCTTAGTAAACCATGCAAAAGGATATGCTAAAAATGCATACGTTAGCAAGAAGTGACACAACTAGGTCGGTTACCATTCTGGTTTGGAGTTTGCTTCATATGCTGAAAGGCATGTTGCAACTAGTTTTAGTCTCTGCCTGTTATTCTCAAATTCTCAACCTTGATCATCAGTTTTGATGAGGTTGGCTACTGGCAAGAAACAACAACAAGTCAAGGAATTGGTTGCCGCTGATGACTATGTCAGCATATTACTTTCATGGAAAGATGAGCAAAGGTTTTATTGCACGTTCCAGTACCTTTAGAAAGTCTGAAACCTGGGTTTGTATCTAGACACCTCTTAGTTGTGATAACTCGTTTAGCATTCCCAATTGAGTTTTGTTTAGAGTCTTCACGCTATGTTGGTTATGAGTCGGTTAACCAAGACGGTTGCACAGGGACAACAATGTGGAAAATCAAGATGTTATTCTTGATTTTATTGAACCTCCTATTGAACCAAGTTTCGCTCTAACAAACAGCTGGATCTATGAAGGATGCCACTATGGAAAAATTAGTGTATCATCACTCTTGTTTTCGAGGACGAAATCTCTTCTCCAAGGGGGAAGTAATGTCATGCCAAGGGTAGGACCAGGCAGGGCCAAGGGCCAGGACAGATATGCAGTCAAGGGGGTCTCTATGTTTAGCAGGCCAAGGGCCTATATAGCGCATGGATGGGTGGAGATTAGCATGGTCAAGTCCCCTCTACTCTCACATTAGCCATTTTTGTTCTCCTTTGTTAATTGCAGGAGACTTTAATAGGGCTACATGCACTATGAACACATGGTCATACAAGGAAGAGAAACATAATGCTAGGAAAAGATGTATGACAAGCATACTCTAATTGACATGTCGAAAGACACTTGCTCACTTGGAAAAACAAATAGCAAGGCAATTGCTATACACCTGCAAGGTTAGACAAAATTTACATATTTGGTGATCTTATGCAGGACTACTGGTTGGTGAGTTGCAAATATAATTCTTCCCCATTGATGTCTGATCATAAGCCTTTGATCATTGAAATGAATAAAGGTGAGCACAATTTCAAAGTTGATTGACCTCGCCTATAGTGTTCATTGTTTAAGCTCCATCCAATTAAACGTAAAGTCAAATGCATATTTCAAGAAGCTTTCACTTGCAATCAAACACTTCAAAGCTTGGATGTAGCTATTAGAAATACTTAGATGGATTTAACCAAGTATAAGAAAATGGCGAAGGAGAGGAAAGCTAATAGAAGAATACTAATAAACAACAAAATATTTGAGATAGAGAATAAGTCTCTGGTTAGTGACCATCCCCCCTTTGATCTTTTGAACTTTAAAGAAGAGCTAATAGGGGAGGACTCGTTAAGGCACGGGGTGCCCTTGCTTGGACCTGACAATTTTGGGCATGCAAAATAGATAAGCCCAGTAGAGAGAGAAGATCCTTCTTCTTCTTCTTCGCGCAAACGAGAGAGAAGATCCTTCTTTTTTTCCTTCCCGCAAACGAGAGAGAAGATCTTATGGAGATGGTGAATAGAGAGCTTGCACCAATTTTATAATAGATACGTTGGTGTAGCCAAAGTGTGTCAACCCTAGAAGAGGCACAGGATGTTATATGTATGCTAACAGATGCATGCCAGAGGGCTAGTGTTAGCAGCAAGCTAACTCGGATAACTCGGATAACATTTTTCAGAGATTTCACTGTAAAAACACTTATTATTTTGATGAATCGGGAATATTGTAACTCTTACTTTCCAAATAAGCAGTCTAATTGATGAGCCGAGGCTACAAGCTTCCAAATTGTATCAACCTGTCTTTAGTTAGAGCTCCCAGATTATTAGTTTTGACCACAAAAACCTTGGCTAAGGTATAAAAGCCAATTTTTGTAAGTATTTTGTAAGTTTTGGATAATAGAAACACAAGGTGAGCTAACGGCGCTCACTTCTCTCCTTCTCACGCTTCCTACTTCCTTCTCGGTTGTCACATTGCAGTGCCGTCTATACACATTGACGTAAGCATTTCATGGTAATCCGTAGCTTTTGGGGTCGCCGAGATCCGCGGTATAATTTTATCATAAGTAGAAATTTAAGCTTCAAAATCATAAACTAAGTATAGGCAGGGTATTGGGGCATCATTGTGAAGCATTTAGATGCATTATGGGTCGAAAACGACTAGGTCAAAAACTCACTGTTGTTAATAATCGTGATTTTTGCACTTGACCTAAAGTGAGACATGAGACTATAAACATGTGTGCTTAGGTCTTATAAACATGTCCTAGAAGTTTCGTAATGTTTGGATGTCGTTTGATGCTATAACGGTTGTGATTTGTTTTCCGATGTGAGCGACTAGCATTTGGTGATTTCTGTCATTTGACTGTAGCTTGAATTAGATGCAAGTTGTTTGTTGTTTTTCAGAGATTGACAACCTCTTGTACCCTCTATGCACTAGTTGAGTCAGCTTCGTCCTATGGATTCACAATTATATTTGTGGTTCCCGCTATGTCTACAATAAGATAGGAGTGATATTAGACACCTGTCTTACATTTGGTGCCGCTGCCGGGGATCGAAGAGACCTAAACTAGGGAAAAACACGAGCCTCTTGTGAAGTTATCCCTCTAGGATCACCTAGAGTCAAAACTTTCTTTTTAAAACCGCATAGCTTAAGATTGTCGTCTTTTGATGTGTAGAGGTAACTGGGAAGTAGGTTGTACTTGCTAAGTACCTTTTAGGATTGTAGGAATGTAGGATTGTAGGATTAGATTAGGATTTTGAGAATGATTGATGGATGAGACAAGTCTTAAGATCAAGGCTCAGAAAACCATAAAAAACAAGAAAACGAGTGTTTGTGGACACTTTCCACAACCCCATTGCAATAGAACCTAGGAGTAGGGTAAGTAGAACTCGAGGTGGGATCTAAGAACATTGCTCTATCCAAAAGAATCAATTGTGAGTTGTTTATGTGAAGTTGCAGAATTTCAGGTCTACGGCTTGAAACAACACCAAACGACTATCAACCATTGAATCCGGCTGGAGATTATGCTTTAAAAGTTAATGAACCAATGGGTAAGCTTAAAGACGCATTTGAGGTAAATTTTCAAGAGTTTGCAAAAACTCAAATTATTTACTTTTCCTTGACATTTTATGCCAAATTAAGTTTTGACTTGACTCGTAGACTTAAAATAGATCATAGAAAGACTATACACTGAAAAAGTTGAAAAAAGTGTTCATTTTGGGCCAAAAGTAAATAATCATGATTATTTACTTTCAGCTCAAAAGTGACCCAGGTTGATACCAGAGACTCTATGCATGTGTACAAACGTCTTTTGTAAAGGCCCATAGAATTTGGATCACCAAACTGACCAAAACAGTGGTAAAAACTAAAATCTGTACTGATTGTCAAGAACTTTAGTGCAAATTGAAAAAATTTTGTTCAAACTCGGTGAAACTTGACTCATAGGCTTATATTGAAGTATTAGACAAGTGTACATGCTCAGGTCACCAAAAAGATGTAAAAAATTACCAAAAGTAAATAATCATGATTATTTACTTTTGTCCCATTTTTCAACTTTTTTGACCAAACCAGCATACCACTAGTTCTAGCATTTTATATTAAGCCTACAAATCAAATTTGGCAAGATTTGGATCATTGAAGTGAAAATTGTGGCCAAATTTGTAAAGTCAGTCTGCAGACATAAAATTGTTGACCATTTAAACAAAAATTATCCAAACTTGATGAAACTTGGCTAGGGAGCTTAAGTTGAGCTGCTTAACCATTTTGTGTCAAGATTGTGGCAAAAACTTGCACAAAAAAAGCAAGAGTAAATAATCGCATCTGCTACAAAATTGGACATATTTGCACATTTGAGTATACCACGAGGTCAAGCATGTCAAGTAGACTACACAAATCAAATTTGGTGAACTTTGGATCACAAAAGTGAGACTTAAGCCAGATTCTTAAAAACTGAGTCTACGGACACGAAACAATTGATAACTTGAACATATTTTGTTTAAACTAAGTGAAACTTGTCCAGAGACCTTAACAAGTTGCATACTTAGCAAAACCAGCCAAAAAGTGTAAAAATTTGAGAAAAGTAAATAATCACGATTATTTGCTACTACTGATACACAGAGACACCATTTTGGACTTTTGAGCTTGTGCAATGTTAGACCAACATAATACAAGGTCACGGGGCAATTTTGGGTTCAATGGATCCAAATTAGTACATGTTCACTCAGTTTTCAGGTTGCACAGTAGTCCTTTGGCTTTTTGCAAAAGTAGAAACTGAAAATCTCAATTGCTGACTCACTTAGCTCAAATTGAAGTGATACACATAGACCAGTCACAATAGTTACCAAAAATTTGTACAGTCTTTGTGAAAGAATAATTAACTTGATTAGAACTGATACAGCAATCAGGTTGCAGACAAGGAATTGAAAGCTTGACAAAAGTTGCAATCAAGTCAAGTGGAAGAAGTTGAAAACAAGTCAAATCAGACGGTAAGTGCTCTATCCAGGGCTTCACAAGTCTATATGAACCTTAGATCTGGTCGTATACTAGCAAATCAAGGCATATATGGAGAGACCGCTAGTAGAGTATCCACCAAAGAGAGTGTGAATCAAGGCGATCACTTGGACACTATCTTTGAAGAAGTCTCAGACACTTTTTTTTAGAATCAACATCTGAAATGTCTTCCTATTCGACTCATTCAGAAACCGGAATGACAGTGCGGTATAAGCACATACTCTTTTTTTATAAGACTAATCGCCATGGAGCTTTGATTTACCTGGATCCTAACGAAGAGTATGCTATTCGCATCGATGACCATGATATAGAGTTTGAAGAGGAAATCAGGGCAAACAAACAAGGAAAAATATGTATGGATAAAAGCGGAACTCAATATTTACAAGTTGAAAACCCTGATGTGATAGACAAATGGGGGTTAGAAGAAAAAACCATAATTCCAGATATGGCAGCAAAAGAAGGACCACCGACTTTAGAATTCGAGGGATACAATCAAATTGATTTGAAGCCTTTGAAATGGCTTAGCACGGATAATCCTAGGATCAGAATCCGTTCTTGGGAGGATAGAAACATCAGAGATCTTCTATGGACTTCTCATGCCAAATCAAGACAATTAACGTCCATGAAGATCATCTATATCTTCAAAATCAAAGACCAGGGTTCAACAGATCTACCAACCTACCTATTTAGGGATTGTTATAACAATACCTTTGTTATGATGAGTCATGAGGAGGTGGAACAAACCAAATACCAAGGGTACTCAGGGATTGGATATTGGGCCAAGTACCAGAAACTATTCCAAGAGATGAACTCCACGAGAGATCTTTTGAGAGCAATTTAAAAAAATCAGAAACTACCTCATCACGAAAAAAACCAAGTGACACTAAAGCCAGTCCAAGGCTACATGAGTCACTATTCTCAACAGACTGGTCTGAAGGACTGGGAACAGGACCAACTGCCAAGAGACCAAGAGTTGAACCAAATAGACGTGTCAGACCAGCTAATTTTTAAAAATGGGTCAGAAAAAACAGTGGATCTGGGGATCCATATGACCACTTAGAAAGATTTAAGCAAGTGCTAAGAGCAGAATGCATATTTGATTTCCATACTCAATTCGAGGAATTGGGAATGACATTAGAAGGAAAAGCACTGACATTGTTCCAAAACATTCCACCAAGGTCAATCATGGACTTAAATACTTTAGCTCAAGGATTTGTAGCTGCATGTTCCAAAATGGGAACCAAACATAATACTGTAGCTCAAATTTACAGCTTCAAACAAAAACAAGGTGATTTTGTTAGGGATTGTGCAGCTAGAATGAAACAATTCATTGCAAGATGCCCAGAACTAGAAATACCTGTAGAAGAAAGGTTAGTATCATTGTTTCTAGAGGAACTGCTAAACAAAGGACTCCATGCTATATTGTATATCAAGAAACATATGACCCTAGAAGAGTGTGTATCAGATGCTATTGACTTAGGAGACAATTGTGATATTTTCAATGAAGAAGATGTCCCTAAGGATAACCAAAGTGAGAAAACAACATCCATCAAACCAGCACAAGTGGGCATGGCTGTTGCAGCACCACTTATAGCCATAGAAGACATGCTCAAAAGGATGAATGAAATGATGAATAACATGCAAAAAGCACCTATGAGGGGACTAGGGCAAGGGATACGTCAACAGGGACAACCAATTAGGCCGCAAAAATGGTGTGCAATCGAGGGTAAATGGACCAACCATGAGAACAATGAGTGCTATTACCAACCAAAGTATGATGAAGATGTTCAATACGTGCCTATGATACCACAAGGACAACCCATGTACAGATATCAGCCTAATATGGCCCCAACTCAAAGACCACCGATGGGTATGGCAAGACCTCAACCCGTCTTGGGTCAACAACTTCCATATTCTGGACATAATGCAGTGCTTGTAAAGTACATGCATTCAGAGGGAGTCATAGATGAACAAGCACTAGTGCCTATTTCACCCTATGCTGAGCCTAGTCCATCTACAGTAATGGTAGAAAGAGATTGGTATAATTCACATCCACCACCAATGGAAGAAAATGTGACTTATACTACATAAAAGTTTGCACCAATGTACTATGTAGCTAATCAAGCCGTTAGACCTCCTATGGTAAGGCCCATGATTGAGCCAAGAATTGGAAACTGTCATAATTGTGGTGCAGATGATCATCGGAAAAATGAATACCCAGAGCCTGACAAGAACCTTAAGCCAGTTGAAGACTTTTGTATAGAATATTGCAAAAAGGGAGGACACTTCCCTGAAGATTGTCCAAAAAATCCTTTAAACAAGGGTAAAACAGTAGTGAACGTAGTCCAAGTGATACCTAGCAGCTCATCTGAGAGTGAACCTATTGTTCCCATCAAGGTAATCACCATAGCCCAGGCTAAGAAAAAGAAACATAACTCCTCTGATGATTCAAAGAATACTAAAATTTCTTCTCAAAAGACCAAGAGAAGGAGAAGCAAAAGGTATGAGATGAGAAAACAACAACAAAGGGCTGAAATCGAGGAGAAAACCAAGAAACTATTCCAAGAAAAAGTGAAAGAAATTGGAAGTGAAATCAAGGAAACCAGCATGAAATTTGGAGGATCAATTTTGGTATAGATAAAATTTTTGAGCCAATCAATGCAGCCTTGGAAGCTTACCAAGCGGGACTTAAAGCAGGCCAAAACATGGAAAACAAATGGAAAAACTATCCTTCTCCAAATATGGAAACAGCTAAGCTTGACGCTTATCAAAATTTGGTAAGAATTACTCAAGAGATACTGGAAAAACAAAAACCCAATCTCGAGAGTATGGCAAAACCCGAGGAGCTTAAGGTAGGAATCAGTAAAGAGAAATCTAAAGTGGTGGTAGAATCCCACCTTGAAACTAAAGAGCCAGAACTCATAGTGCCTGACAGTGAAGACGCCTTAGATGGAATTCTGTTCGTAGAAGAAGACTGGCCAGGACACTTATGGGACAAATTTAGAGAGATTAATAATGGGAGCCTAACTCTAAAGTCAGCTCCTATAGAGAAAGTTTGGTTACTATGCATAGACACGTGCTTTGTACCCATGTACTCTCACACATGTTCGTCGGGGACGACTCACTCTAGGTAGGAGGGAAAATATGACAGGATTATCATTTGTATATACTATTATTATCATCTTATTTCTTTTCTTTTCTTTTCCTTTCCTTTCAGAGCCTTACAAACTCTTAGTGGGCATAATCATGAGCCATACTGTCACTAGAATAAGAGTATGTATTTAACGGAGGTTACACTAATTTTGGTTAATTTTTGGCCATCTTATAATGATTGCAAATAATTTTCATTTACAAAAAGCAAAAAACGATAGAAAATTAAAAAAATGATAAGTCGAGCTAGGAAAGTCGGAATTGACTTTTGAAAGCAAACGCCGTAACTTCAAAGCAAGGACTTCAAACATGGCAAATATGGAAAGATTCGACACAAGATGAATTTTGAGTCAAGTTCTGATGGATCAAAACTGCAGATCAAACGCCATTTGTCAACCGAGTGTCAAAATGACGAACGGTTCGAACCGCAGGTGATATGAACAACAAGACATGATCAATGGAGGTAAGTATAAATGGGGCATTCCGGGTACATTAGGAACATATAGTCAAATGGGGCTACATAAGCTCATTTGCATTCACAGAGAGAGAGAGAGAGAGAGAGAGAGAGAGAGAGAGAGAGAGAGAGAGAGAGAGAGAGAGAGAGAGAGAGAGAGAGAAGAGCATAGAGTGCCTGGAGTCGTTTCTACCCGCTGCGACCACCTTGGTAGATCTTACTACACTAGATTTGAGAGGTATGATCATTAACCTTGCAAGAGCATATGTGTATGCCCCATACTGCATCAACAATGCCAAAACAACATATCAAAGCAGTCTAAGGTCACAAAATCGGCAAACTAACAAGGCCAATGGGCAAGTCCAAAACCCATCAAAAACCAAAAATATTTCACCAGTAGACCCCAAATAGCTGACAGAATCAAGCAGGGTAAAAACAGCAAAAAAAAGTGGTGGAACATGGATCGTGATCCATGTTCCTCAAACCCTAAAATCATAGAAATTTCTACAGGAGCAACCATAGAGGGCCAAGAACAAACTCCTACGATTGGTTTTTCAAAATGCATCCCAACATGGATCGCAATCCATGTTCCTTTTTGCCAAAATCAGGGTAAAAGTGGCTCACTAACTGGACAATGTACAAATAGGATTGGTGTTGCAAAATGATCACAAAAAGTGCTCTTAAGATCATCAAATCCTCCTAGATTGCTACTTTCAGTCTGCAAATGGTCTTTTGGTCATTTTCACAGGAAAAAAAGGTGGGATCCCAGAGGAAAACTCATGAGAGGTCAAATGCTAGGATGCCAGCAAGACCTATAAAGAAAGGCTAAAGACAGAGTCCTGACAAGTTTTCAAATTATTGCTAAAGTCAATTGGGAGACTTCATACTCTCCTCGGAGCCTATCAACAAGCAAATGTAACCTAAGGATGGTGGTAGGATGAAAACTAAGCAAAGGTTTACTTGCAAAATGGTGAAAATTGCAAGAATCAATTTCTCTCCTCAAATGGAATCAATTTCTGACAGAATTTGACAGAGAGCTAGGCAAAGCTATAAACTACATACCTACATCATTGGGAATCAAGACAATGATAGACCTCAGGCAAAACCTATGTTCAAAAATGGGTGCAAGGAACAGATATGGTCAAAACGGAAAAAACATGACCATAAACTAGGAAATGGGGCAAACTAAGGAAAAACATGTCCAAACTTGAAAATATTTCACCAGTGTACTAGGAAAACCTCTAGGAACATATGTGCAAAAGAACTGTATCAAAATTTTGTCCAGCATGGATCATGATCCATGTACCTTTTTTCCCAATCAAAGCAAAAACCTGGCCATTTGACCCAGTATGTTCAAGAAAGCCAAGCCATGAAGTTTCAAGCCATTTGAATCCCAAAATCCACTTCAAAATGCCAAAACTCTAAGTTTGCAAATTTTTTCTAAAATTTAGCCCAAGTGTCAAACCAGTGATCCAAATCCCAAAAATTTTGGACCAAGGCATCATATAGATGGACCCTACCAAATGGTATCATCAGATTTCCAAAATGTCTCCCAACATGGATCGCAATCCATGTACCTCAAACCCTAAATCCAGAGAAAATTTCTCAGTAGCATCCCCATATGCCCAGGAATAACTTCCCCAAGTTAGAATTTCAAAATTCTTCCCAACATGGATTGCGATCCATGTTCCTTTTTGCCAAAATTCATCTATTACATTACCTCCTTGTGCATATAGTAATCCTAGATGTACTGAGGCGGTCCGGGGCGGGCAACAAGAAGAGCAACCTCTAGACACCCTTCAAGGCTCCCGTGTTGCTCAATGGGGCTGGGGCACAACACAACACAAACCAAAACAACAAACCCACAGCCAAATCCCAACTACACAAGGGGCACCACCTAGTTTAAGAGCGAACTAGGACGCAAAAGAGGAGAATCGTTAGAGCAACCCACAAACAAGCAAGGAATTTACACTAACCCTAACACCAATGGAACACTCTCACACACTAAAACACGAGAGAGAGAGAGAGAGAGAGAGAGAGAGAGAGAGAGAGAGAGAGAGAGAGAGAGAGAGAGAGAGAGAGAGAGAGAGAGAGAGAGAGATGGTGTACAACTTAGCTTCAACTTTATATTTTGCACAAAAAGGAACTTAGAGCTTGCGGAATCAAGTGACAAGATTTGGTTATAGCATCACTAGCACATTGTCTTAGGGTTATGGGAGCCCTCTCACCATCCACCCTCTTACAATGGTAGCCAAACAATAGCCAATGAATCACAAGTAATAAAACAACAACCTTCAATGAAACAAGTCACCTTATGAAGCTGAATGAGTTTGCCAAGCCAAATTGGAGGAGAAGCATGAGCCTTTGGACATGAATTGCACCCAAAACTACCAATTCATTGATGTTGGGGTAGATACAACAATGGTAGGAAGAATATCTTCTACTCGCACTCACTCAAACTAGCTCAAGCTTTTCTATGCACCAAGGTGATGGTGTATAGAAAGCTTACTCTCTCTTTACAACCAAGATAGAACTGGCGTGTGGTACGCTCAATCTAGTGTGCAATGGTATAGTGATGTCTTTTACAAGGAGGAATGGGTTCTATTTATAGGTTTTAGAAGCCTTGATTAGGATTAAGCCTAATCAATTTTATTAGGAAAGATCAAGGATTATAAATTTTTATGAATTTCAAATGAGAATGGGGTCTCTGCTAAGATAGTCAGCAAGCTGGCGTTCCACCTCAACAGCCTCTAAGTAACTCATACGGTAAGGTGGTTTACTAACAGGTTTACAGCCTGCAGTCACATAAATGCCATGTTGTACTGAGCATGTCGGCGGTAAACCTGATGGCAAATCATTAGGAAAGACATCTTGAAATTCCTTTAATAATTTTTGTAATTGATTAGCAACGTTTGCTTGTGTAGAATTAGAAATTGGTGGAATAGAGGAGAGAGAAGCATGCGGCGTTGAGGAATGTTCAATAGACTCAATGTTAGAAAGAAAATGAGACAGTGAGTAACACAAGAAAACATGTTCTATTTCATTATCAGAAACAAGCTGCATAAGCATTTCTCTTGAGTCACATGGATGTGGGCTCAAGTAAGAGAATTATTGATGTGGTGAAAGGAGAGAAACTTCCATGGGAGTGAGTGAATTTGGTTTACTTGTGCGGTTGCCTACTCCATATGTTGATAGTGTGGGTGCATTTTTACAAGAGAAGTTAGTTGTTAGTGGTAATAATCACTAGAATTGTTAGTAATACATTTACAATGGGTAGGATGAGTTGATTTGATGAAGGAAGAGGGGTGAATTAAAAGAGAATCATTGAGATGGTGAAGCTTTGAAGAAGCTTGAACTCACCCTTGTGTAGATTGTGGAAAAAATGACCGCTGGTCTTCTTCTTCTTCTTCGCTTCTTTACGCCGCCGCCACGGTTGACCACCACGATGAAAAGAGGATTTGTTGATGAAAAATCCTCAATTTTCAAAATTTATCATGGTTGAGATGCTGAATTTTAGATATTTTTAGCAGAGGTAAATGAAATTGTAACATAGAAGCAATAGAGAGAGACATGGAGAGGGTGTATGTATGTAGAGGTTCATAAAAGAACTATAGGGATGAGAGAGAAGGGTAATGGTGAAGAGGGTGGGAGAAGCCATGGAAATTGCAGGTTTGAGTGAGGGAAGGAGAGGGAGGGATGTGTAATAATGAGTAGGTGTGTGGAAGGGTGAGAGAAGACTAAGGGCTACTTGTGAAAAAGTGGGCAGACTGGGGTCCACTCAAAAAATCATATCTCACCGCTGGTAGCTTCAAAAATCATGAAAAAATTTGAGGTGATTATTCAGAGCGTGGGCTACATTTTCTCTTTTGACAACTGCTCCAAATTCAGAGTGGAGATAGGTGCCAAAATTCTCACCAAAAAGCCTATTTTTATGCCTGCAAAAGTCTTTTAGTGGCCCCCTCCTTTGTTGAATTTGTACAATGCATCCAAGAGTGAGCCCCTCCTTTGTCATATTATAATACAAAGCATCCAAGTGGCCCTTGACCCATGCATGGAGGAGGATTATTGGTGAATAAAGAAATATATACATGGTGGGACTAGTGTATGGACTATTCATGGACTTTAGCTCAATGAGCACATGGTGTTAGAATAATGAGTAAAAATAATAATAAAAATATGGAGGAGTTATGGATATGGAAAGATATTGGAATCATATGATATGGTCCCTCCTTGAATTATTTTGGGTGAAAGAGGAAAATGTATGCAAGTAAATAATATAATAAACGTAACCAATGAGTAGAAATCAATTTTTTGTTTTCACGAGGGTGAGGATGAAAATGTGGGAGTGATTTGTATAAAGGAAAAATATGAGGTTAGAGTATGTACATATTGGCAAAAAATATAATTATGGTGTAAGAGGATGAAAGAAGGTGTACATAGGTTTAATAAAACACACACCTAAGTAGAAATATTTAAATAAAATACCAAAATAATTATAAAAAATCCCTATATTTAGGCCATACATACAATGAAATATTTACACACATAGAGGCCATAATATACTTTTATTTTTTTATTTTTTTTATTTTTTTGGCTCAACTAGCACAGTGACTAGCTAGCTGAAGGTTTTTAAGAAGATATGGGAAAAGCCCCCTAACTCACACACGCCTATGTACAGTGAAATGGTAGGGATAGCCATAGCGTTTGGGTGAATTTGGTAGGGTGGAGTAACTTACTATGGCAATTATGGAGAGCCGAAAAACGGCTATCATTAGCCCTCCCCCAGGATGATGGTATATTCATGTACCATCATAGAGCATCTTTTCCAAAGAGAGTGCTTCAGAGTCCTTGACGAGATCTTCATTGTTTGGCCCCTCAGAATTTTGGCTGGAGTTACACTCATGCTTCATGTAACAATACTTACATGATACAGCGGCCTTTGGACAGATCTTTGGTAGATCCTTTGGTAGAATTCGACTCAAATAAGGCTTCAAGCGATACCCGTTTACCTTCCTGGAGTGCTCTTTCCCATTCAAGTCCATAAGTTGATAGTAACTTGAATTGAAAGCCTTCTTAACTATATATGGCCCCTGCCATCTAGTTTCAAATTTGGCATCGAAACGATTGTCAAGTCTATTGTCATACCTTAGCACAAGCTCTCCTTCCTTGATGCCTTTGTCCTTCAGTTTCTTGTCGAGCTTTTCTTTTGCTTGTGTGGCTTTCCTCTTGTAACACTCGTAAGCTGCTTCTCTTTTCCACTCAAGCTCCACTAATGTAAGAAGTCGATCCATCCATACCTCTTGATCATCTTGTGCACCTTTGCCATGAAGCCGCATTGTTGGAATGTTGAGCTCGATAGGCTGTAAAGCCTCTCGACCATAGACCAAGTGAAATGGTGTGAACTCCATGGCTTCCCTATATGTGGTTCGATATGCCCACAAGGCACCATCCAAGAAGTCATCCCATAATTTTGTCTTGTTTTGCACCATCTTTCTAATGATTCCTGGAATGACACCATTAGCCTTCTCCACCAAACCATTTGACTGTGGGTAGTATGGTGTGCTATGACGATGTAGAATGTGAAGCTCTTCACAAACTTCTGTGAGCAAGCCCTTCCTAAACCCTAGACCATTATCAGAAACAATCTCCAAAGGTGTGCCAAATCTGCAACAAATGTGAGTGTACATAAACTTGCTAACTGTCCTCTCATTCACTCTTGCCACACTTTGAGCTTCCACCCACCTAGTCATATAGTCTACAACCACTAGAATGTAGAGTTTACCATTTTTTGTCCTAGGCAGAGGACCCATAGCATCAATGCCCCACTTTTCAAAGGGTCCATTTGCAAGCACTATTTGCCTCGGGCCATGCACCAACCTTCTATTTCCATTTATCTGACAATTGTGACAGCTTTTACACCAATGTTGAACATCCACATGCAAGCTTGGCCAAACATACCCCGCAAGCAAAATCTTCTTCACAGTTGATTCTTGGGCAAAATGACCACCACATGCCTCTTCATGCAAACCTTTTAGAATGGCTGGAATTTCCTCGATAGTTGGTACTCTTCTGCACACTTGATCTTTCCCTCTTTGATAGAGGGAGCCTTCTAGGAAGAGATAGAAACTTGCCTTCTTCATGAGTCTCCTCTTCTAGCCTTCGTGAAGTCTTGTGGAAACTCACCCTCCAAAACGTAGCCAATAATGGGAGCCAATGACTCCAATCCCTGGTATCTCGGTTGCTTGACAGCTGTTGCCACCATGATGACCTGCACTTCTCTCTCAACACATGTAACTGCTTGTTGTGCAAGTAAATCAGCATCTTCATTTTGTTTCCTCGGAATATGATATAGTTGCACTTCTTCAAACTGATTAAACATCCTACGAATGGCATGAACTTTTGTCCTTAAGCTTTCATTCTTGCATGCCCAAATGCCTAAAATCTGTTTAACAATGAGAAGTGCATCTCCCTTTACCATGAGACGTTTTATCCCTTGGCCAATGCACATCTTCAAACCATGAAGTAGTGTGTCGTGTTCTGCTTCATTGTTGCTATTTGAACCTGGTAGATTGACCTTCTCTTTCATGACCACCTCTCCACTTGGGTTGAGCAACACTAGCCCTCCCCCTGCTTTCCATGTGGCTCGTCGAAAACCTCCATCAAAGAACAAGGTAAAAGCATTGGGAATACTTTTTGGTGGTGGCAATGGTAGGGTCTTTACTTGAGGCACCTTAATTTCCTTCTCATGTACCCTATAAGTGAGAATCCCTGCCAATTGTGCACGCACACTATCATCTACCTTGAAAGAGTATTGGAACTCTTGCAACTCCATAATCCACTTTGAGATCCTAGTACTAAGATTCATTTGAGATGACACCCAAGGGAACAACTTTTCTGCAGTGAGAATTACAAAAGGTTTTGGTAGCAGGTAGGATCAAAACTTTCTCACCGCAAACATGAGAGAAAGCATCATGAGTTCTGCTTCTGTGTAGTCTCTCTCCAAAGCATTCATGACCCTACTAGCAAAGTAGATGGGTCGCATCCTTGTACTGTGGGGATCTTGTTGTAGCAACACAGCACCAATTGTTTCCCTTCCAACACTAGAGCTAACAAAGAATGTGTACTCCCAACAAGGAGGCATGAGTGTTGGTAGCTCTGACAAAATGACTTTAATGTTACAAAAATACTCTTCAAGCTCATCAGACCATGCAAATTCTACTTGTTGTGTCAACTTTTGCAAAGGATGAAGCAACTCCGAGGATAAGTGAATGAAGCGTGACATATACTTCACCTTCTAAATGAAAGAGATGACCTCCTTAAGACTCTTCGGTGATGGGAGCTCAATAAGAGCCTTTGCCTTTGAAGGATCCACATCAATGCCTTTATAGGAAACCTTGTGACTGAGCAAGATCACTTCATCCTCACCTATGTGGCACTTGTCGGGGTTGAGTTGACCTCCCATGTCGTAGAGCTTCTTTAAACCTTCTTCTACCCTTTGTAGATGCAATGATTTTGAGCTATAAATGCAGAAATCATCAATGAACATCCTAATTGACTTTCCAAAGAATGCTTGGAACACCATGTTCATGAAACGTTGGAATGTTGCAGGAGCATTTGTCAGACCAAATGGCATGACTCTAAAAGCATAACAACCCCAAGGAGTGATAAAGGTTGTTTTCAATTCATCTTCCAATGCGATACCTATTTGAAAGTAGCCTGAGTAGCCATCACACACAGTGTACTTCTCATGAACAGCTACCTCATTTAGTATCTCATCCTGAAATGGGAGGGGAAAGTGATCTCTTTTTGTTGCTTCATTGAGTGGACGGTAATCCACACACACCCTCCACTTTCCGTTTTTCTTAGGAGTGACAACAACGGGAGAGACCCACTCTGAATTCTCCACTGGATAAATGAAACCTGCTGCTAGAAGCTTTCTTACCTCCTTGAGTAAAGCCTGCTCCTTGATGACTCCTAGCCTTCATAGCTTCTGAGCCTTAGGTGTGGCCTCTGGCTTCAACTCAATTTTGTGTTGAACAGCATCTACTCCACGCACATCGGTGTAGTCTTTAGCAAAAAGCCTAGGAAATTTCCTTAGCACACATTTGAACTCCTCTCTTTCATCCTTTGTAAGTGTTGTAGATAGCATACCTTCTAGCATTCTTTCATCTTCCACTTTTTGGTTCTCTTGGGAACCTACCTCCTCCAAACCTTGACAAGAGGTCTCTTGGTTGGTTGGCTTAAACCTTACCCCCATGACTTCGATGGAAGACTCCTCTTCAATAATGCTGCCGCTACTTTCTTCCTCTGAAGTATTATCGGTCCAACCTTCTTCCGTCTCACTTTGAGATGATTCTTCATGGAGCTCCTCCTGACGTTGCTCCTTCATGTCAAAGACAACCTTCTTATGATTTTCGTTCCAGCAAATTAGCTTTCCACTCTCCCAATCCTGCAAAGCTCGCATTTTCATTAGCCATGGTCTCCCTAGGATAAATGGGTAACCATTTTCATTGGTAGACATGACATAGAAATCCACTGCCTTCTTAATGCCAAAGGCCTCCACAAAAACATTTTTACAAATGCCTACGCACCTAGCCTTGCTATTGTTTGCCATCTTGACCTTAATTTCAGGTGTCTCATGGATGTGCATGCCTAGTTTTTGCATGAGTCCCTCTGTCATGATGCAAATTTGTGCACCCCCATCCACTAGACCTTTCCTAACCAATCTCCCTTTTATGTAACAATCTAGCACAGGGGTAATGTCCTCATTCATTTCAGCTTGTGCAATTTTTACAACAGGCACACTCTCTTTTACCTTTCTCCTAGTGCTAAATGCCCTTGTTAAATCCCTCCTAACTTGTGGACATAATGCAAGAAATTGAGGCCATGAGATATCAGGACCCTTACCTCTCATGTCTTCCAGCAGGTTGTATGGAGCCATTCCATGTCCAAGAGGAAAGTCTTGGAGGTTGATACGACGTCGAGTCCTGTTAGCTTCCTTGGTCTCCTTTGCCTTCTTTTCTCGTCCATGGTCAGTTTGTGATGTAACTCCTTCTTTCTCCTTACCTTTCCCTCGGCCACGCTTAATGCCATTTGCTTCCATGTCAACCTCTCTTGAATTTGTCACCTCTACCACATGCACGTTTGGGTCTGGCAAAGGTGGAACTCCTTCCACTCCTTGTGGAGGTGGTCTTGCTCCATTTGGCCTTTGTATAAGCCGTGGTTGCTGACTAGTTCCTTCACCTGCATTCATCACCGGGTAATTCAAGTTAGGTCTCCCTGGCTCCCCACGGGGCCAAGGACAATTATACATCCCATGTTCAGACTCACCGCAATTCCAACATTGCAAGACTCTCCTAGGTCGTGGGTCTCGCTCTTCAGACTTCTTTGCTTGTCCCTTTGGACCTACAGCTTGTGCAAGGTGAATTGACAAGTTGCTTAAAGATTCATTTAACTTCTCAATCACTTCCGCCATTACCTCAGGAAGCTCCTTAGATGTTGATGCTTGTGACTTACCTTTGGGTCTAAGACCTTCTATTGGAACCTCCCCCCTTAAGCACTTGAGTTTCCTATATTTCTCAGCAGCCCTAGTTTCAGCTGCATCAAAGGTAGCAGGTGCACCCGTCTCAACTTTTACCTTAAGGTCAGGAAAGAGTCCGGCTGTGAACCTCTCCTTCTTTAGAAATTCTGCACCATCACCAGGGTTAGCAACATTTCGTATCCATAGAGCCCAAAGACGTAGGAACTCTTGCTTGTACAAGTAGTAGTCATCTAAGTCTTTTTGCTTATGAGAAACAATGTCTTGCCATAATTTCTGAGTGTTTTGGGGATCAAAGAAGTATTTCTTGAAACGATTCAAAACTTCCGTGTAATTCCCTTTAACTTCCTCAGGCAAAGAGTCAAACCAAGTGCTAGCATCTTTCCTAAGGACCACCTCAAACATTTCTACACGTTCTTGATCAGTTACTATCCTCTTGATACGGCAAGACATCTTGAAATTCGCTAGAAATAATTCTGCATCCTCTCCAGGCTCTCCAAAGAAAAGAGGATATCCAGACATTTGGCGTTGGCTCTCCATTGAATTGATTTCAAAGTGACGCGTTTTTGTTTTTTCTTTCTTTAAAAGATTTACACAATAATATTTTCTAAATTGCAATCTATTCTACAACAAAATAAAAATATTCACATCAAATGACCTATGATATCAATAAGAGGTAGAATGACAGGGTTTGGTGACGCGAGAATTTCTCCTACTCTTTGGGCACCAAACATGAATACCAGACGTTGTTGAAAATGGATTTTTCTACTAATTGCAATGTTTACTCTAATGTGTGGAGTGAAATGAAAGGGAAAAACCTGTATTCCTGGGCCATTATCCATGGTCTATGCATGACCTTATTCTTAAAACAAAACAAAATTATAGACGTCCAAACTAAGGTCGTACCTAATGAGAGGCAAAATAAAAGGATTTACTGATGCGTTTATCTCTACCAACCTAAGAGGACCTAAAATTCTACGAATTACTCGCTGAAATTGCAACTTAGTACTAACAATTATGTGTACCTTTTGCCTTGCAATGGGAATGAAGGGATCATACAAATTCTCGTGATTCATGCAAGCTACTTGATTATGCTAAAGGTTGAGCCTTCACAAAACATACACAAGCCTGTTCCTCAGTGGGGGCACCAACATTGAGGTGGTCCGGGGCGGGCAACAAGAAGAGCAACCTCTAGACACCCTTCAAGGCTCCCGTGCTGCTCAATGGGGCTGGGGCACAACACAACACAAACCAAAACAACAAACCCACAGCCAAATCCCAACTACACAAGGGGCACCACCTAGTTTAAGAGCGAACTAGGACGCAAAAGAGGAGAATCGTTAGATCAACCCACAAACAAGCAAGGAATTTACACTAACCCTCTCTCCAATGAAACACTCTCACACACTAAAACACGAGAGAGAGAGAGAGAGAGAGAGAGAGAGAGAGAGAGAGAGAGATGGTGTACAACTTAGCTTCAACTTTATATTTTGCACAAAAAGGAACTTAGAGCTTGCGGAATCAAGTGACAAGATTTGGTTATAGCATCACTAGCACATTGTCTTAGGGTTATGGGAGCCCTCTCACCATCCACCCTCTTACAATGGTAGCCAAACAATAGCCAATGAATCACAAGCAACAAAACAACAACCTTCAATGAAACAAGTCACCTTATGAAGCTGAATGAGTTTGCCGAGCCAAATTGGAGGAGAAGCGTGAGCCTTTGGACATGAATTGCACCCAAAACTACCAATTCATTGATGTTGGGGTAGATACAACAATGGTAGGAAGAATATCTTCTACTCGCACTCACTCAAACTAGCTCAAGCTTTTCTATGCACCAAGGTGATGGTGTATAGAAAGCTTACTCTCTCTTTACAACCAAGATAGAACTGGCGTGTGGTACTTTCAATCTAGTGTGCAATGGTATAGTGATGTCTTTTACAAGGAGGAATGGGTTCTATTTATAGGTTTTAGAAGCCTTGATTAGGATTAAGCCTAATCAATTTTATTAGGAAAGATCAAGGATTATGAATTTTTATGAATTTCAAATGAGAATGGGGTCTCTCTTTTCTCTTGAGTCACATGGATGTGGGCTCAAGTAAGAGAATTATTGATGTGGTGAAAGGAGAGAAAATTCCATGGGAGTGAGTGAATTTGGTTTACTTGTGCGGTTGCCTACTCCATATGTTGATAGTGTGGGTGCATTTTTACAAGAGAAGTTTGTTGTTAGTGGTAATAATCACTAGAATTGTTAGTGATTCATTTACAATGGGTAGGATGAGTTGATTTGATGAAGGAAGAGGGGTGAATTAAAAGAGAATCATTGAGATGGTGAAGCTTTGAAGAAGCTTGAACTCACCCTTGTGTAGATTGTGGAAAAAATGACCGCTGGTCTTCTTCTTCTTCTTCGCTTCTTTACGCCGCCGCCACGGTTGACCACCACGATGAAAAGAGGATTTGTTGATGAAAAATCCTCAATTTTCAGAATTTATCATGGTTAAGATGCTGAATTTTAGATATTTTTAGGAGAGGTAAATGAAATTGTAACATAGAAGCAATAGAGAGAGACATGGAGAGGGTGTATGTATGTAGAGGTTCATAAAAGAACTATAGGGATGAGAGAGAAGGGTAATGGTGAAGAGGGTGGGAGAAGCCATGGAAATTGCAGGTTTGAGTGAGGGAAGGAGAGGGAGGGATGTGTAATAATGAGTAGGTGTGTGGAAGGGTGAGAGAAGACTAAGGGCTACTTGTGAGAAAAGTGGGCAGACTGGGGTCCACTCAAAAAATCATAGCTCACCGCTGGTAGCTTCAAAAATCATGAAAACATTTGAGGTGATTATTCAGAGCGTGGGCTACATTTTCTCTTTACACCGCCACTCCAAATTCGGAGTGGAGATAGGTGCCAAAATTCTCACCAAAAATCCTATTTTTATGCCTGCAAAAGTCTTTTAGTGGCCCCCTCCTTTGTTGAATTTGTACAATGCATCCAAGAGTGAGCCCCTCCTTTGTAATATTATAATACAAAGCATCCAAGTGGCCCTTGACCCATGCATGGAGGAGGATTATTGGTGAATAAAGAAATATATACATGGTGGGACTAGTGTATGGACTATTCATGGATTTTAGCTCAATGAGCACATGGTGTTAGAATAATGAGTAAAAATAATAATAAAAATATGGAGGAGTTATGGATATGGAAAGATATTGGAATCATATGATATGGTCCCTCCTTGAATTATTTTGGGTGAAAGAGGAAAAGGTATGCAAGTAAATAATATAATAAACGTAACCAATGAGTAGAAATCAATTTTTTGTTTTCACGAGGGTGAGGATGAAAATGTGGGAGTGATTTGTATAAAGGAAAAATATGAGGTTAGAGTATGTACATATTGGCAAAAAATATAATTATGGTGTAAGAGGATGAAAGAAGGTGTACATAGGTTTAATAAAACACACACCTAAGTAGAAATATTTAAATAAAATAACAAAATAATTATAAAAAATCCCTATATTTAGGCCATATATACAATGAAATATTTACACACAAAGAGGCCATAATATACTTTTATTTTTTTATTTTTTTTATTTTTTTGGCTCAACTAGCACAGTGACTAGCTAGCTAAAGGTTTTTAAGAAGATATGGGAAAAGCCCCCTAACTCACACACACCTATGTACAGTGAAATGGTAGGGATAGCCATAGCGTTTGGGTGAATTTGGTAGGGTGGATTAACTTACTATGGCAATTATGGAGAGCCGAAAAACGACTATCAGTACTTGTGAAATTTGGTCAAATTTGGGATAGTTTTGAAAAAGTTGTGCTCAATTTTCTTTTTATGGTCAAGTTTAGACTTTTCGACAGTATTGGTCAATGGCTAAAACCTATTTTCAATGCTAAAATTAACAACAAGACGCCTCGAAGGAAAGCACAAAGGGAATGGAATGTTGCACCCTATGAGATAACTAATATCTCTTCGAATGAGAAAGCTCACATCACTGAACAGGTACTTGAAGCCATTTCGACTAACACCTTCATCGGAAGGTTTCAGGCAGCAGATGGGAAAATAGTCAAGGCCACAATCTTTCCACGGGAAATGTGGACATTGCATCAAAAGCTAGAGGTGCAAGCAGGGGCAAGTTCCTACAATTAGATAGCTTCTTACGATTGCCTCCTTGGGGAACGGACTTCAGACTAGCTCATGAGGTCATAAGTTCCATTCAGCACAATGGTGAAGCAACTCTAATCGACAAAGATGGGGCAGTCGTCAAGGTAAAGATCACAACAGAAATTATGAATGAAGCCCTCCACCTACCACAAGGGAAGCACAATCTCCTACAAAGACAAAGCAAGGGTTTTGAAAATTTGTCAACACACCATACCTATGAGAGATGATGCGAAACCAAGCAGACAAAGGCCATACACTTATAATGAAACATTTTCCAGAAATATTAAAGAAGAGATAGAAAAGCTAAAAGAAGTGAAATTCATTTATGAAATTGAACACCCAGATTGGGTGTCTTGAATTGTTGTAGTAACCAAGAAAATTGGAAAACTAAGGATGTGTGTCAATCTCAAGAAAGGGAATGCAACTACCATTAGAGACAACTTTCCTCTTCCAATCACTGAGCATGTTTTAGAACGATTTGCACGAAAAGAAGCTTACAACTTTTTAGATGGCTTTTTGGGATACAATCAACTTTTGGTTGACCCCAAATATCGGCATAAAATTGCCTTTACAACTGAATGGGGTATTTTTGCCTATCAATTTATGCCTTTTGGGTTAACTAATGCTCCTGCCACCTTTCAAAGATTGATGAGTCATGCTTTTACATAATATCTTCAGAATTTCTTGGAGGTGTATATAGATGATCTATGTGTACATTCATCAATCCGAGCTGGTCATTTTGAACACCTCAAAAAGGTATTCAAAAATTGTAGACTTTATAAGATTTGCTTAAATCCTAAAAAGTACACATTTATGGGTAGACAAGGAAAAATTCTTGGATATATAGTGTCTAAAAATGGCATAGCTACTGACATGGAAAAGATTCATGCTATTGCTGATTTGCCTAGAACAACAACAGTCAAAGGGGTTCAATCTTTCATGGAACATTGTGGATATTACATGCGATTCATTTACATGTACGCTATAATTGCGAAACCCATGTACATCTTGATTACACTCTTTGAATGGACTGATGATGTGAAGAATCCTTCATGAAGCTTAAGCAAGCTCTCACTTCAGTTTCAATATTAAAAGCACTAGATTGGAATAAGATATTCCACATACTTGTAGATGCTTCCAATTTTTCCACTGGGTGTATTCTAGCTCAACCAGGAGACGAAAAAATTGATTTTTCTATTTCTTATGCTAGTAGGAAGTTGAATATGGCAAAGAAAAACTATACAAGCACAAAAAGGGAAGGATTAGGGATGATCTATGCCGTCAAAAAATATAGACATTACCTATTAGCCAACAAATTTATGCTCTTTGTGGACCACCAAGCCTTATTGTACTTGGTCAACAAGCCATGAAACACAGGAAGAATAATGAGATATTTCATTATTCTTTTGGAATTTGTTTTCACTGTAATTGTGAAAAAAGGCACCACTCACCAAAGAGCAGATCATTTGTCAAGGAGTATATCAGGAGAACCACCTAAGGGAGTAGACGATGATCTACTAGATGCATATCTGTTCTCCATTGAAATGATACCTCGATAGTCGAAAAATATGGTATCCTTGATGACGATAGCTCAAGTGGATTTGCAAATATCACTTCAATTACAACTGGATTAATTGAGCAATCAGCTATGTATCAATTACTAGCAGGAAGGCTGTACAAAATAAATCATGATGGAATACTGATTTTGTGTATTAATCCTGATGAGAAAACCCAATACCTAAGTCAAGCACATAGTACCATAATGGGACTTCACTTTGCGGAAGACCAAACTATGCAATGGATCTTGAGACTTGGAGTATTTTGGCCAACTATGAGGAGGGATGTTCATTCATTTGTAAAACAATGTCCTCAATGCCAAAAACAAGCACGCATACCTCATGTGACATTGTTCCAAATATCACTCATTCCTAAGTGGAGTAACTATTTAGTTACTTACTTATCAAACCGAACATTTCCTGAGGATATGAGTAAACACCGCCAAAGAGCAATTGAAACTGAAGCAAGAGACTATGCTCTTATTGGAAATCAAATATATCAAAGAGAAAAGGATCAACATTTGCGTCTTTGTGCAAATAAAGACAAATATATTCCCATCATAGAACAAGCACATGCTGGATTAGCTGGAGGTTACATTTCTAGTGAGACCACCGCAAGAGCAATCTTGATGGCAGGCATATGGTGGCTGACACTTTTTGTAGATGCCAAAGAATATGTTCGAAGGTGTGATGCATGTCAATGAGCAAAAATGCCAACCCGTGTAGATAGCATGTCCTTAAGACCAATGATGGGGGCTAGAGCTTTTGCAAAATGGGGTATAGACTTTGTTGGGCCAATACAACCACTTGCTTATAGAACCCAAGCTCAATATATCATTGTAGCTACGGACTATTTGACCAAATGGACAGAGGCTAAAGCAACCCAAAAGAATGATGCCAGAACCACAGCCGCATTCTTGTATGAGAATGTGTTCACAAGATATGGCTGCCAATAGAAATTGTCAGTGATAGGGGAACTCATTTCCTCAACGAGGTAATTGAGTATTTGCTTAATGAATTTATGGTCATCCATAACAAATGGGCTCCCTATCACCCACCAGCAAATGGAGAAGCTGAGCATACGGATAAAATTCTTAGCTCGGTACTGACTAAAGTGGTTAGTTCAGGAAGAACAGATTGGGAAATAAATCTCCATGATGCTCTATGGGCTTATAAAGTCTCATTCAAGACAGCTTTAAATGCTACACCCTTTAACCTTGTTTATGGTCCTGATGCCATACTGCCGATAGAATTTATATTGCAGACACTAAGGGTGGCTAAGGATCTTGAGTGAACTAGACATGAATTGTTAGAGAGGCTTGAATATTTAGAAAATCTTGATGAGCAAAGTCTAATAGCTGTAGCTCACATCTATGCACAAAAGCGAAAACAAAAACAATTTTTTGATTCTCATCTAGTGACAAAAAACTTCAAACAAGGGGACTTAGTTTTAGTATATTCCCTTAAGCAACACATTCCCAAGTTTAAGAAAAAGAGAAACAGATCGTTTATCATTGAAGATGTATCTCCAAGTGGAGCAGTTAAGTTTTCCACCCTAGATGGTGAACCAATGGCTAATTGGATTAGTGGATGCCATTTAAAGAAGTACAATTTTCCACTAACCAATGAATTGCTAGAAAAAATGCATGCAGCAAAGCAAAGAAAGATAAAACAATAGCAGGTTATTGATGAGGCCTAAGAGGAAGCTCAACTTCGAGTACTCAAAAGGAAAGCTACTCTCAAGAATCAGCTAATACCTATTCCCATCAACACTCTGGAACTAGATGAACGACTATGGGAATTACAGAAGGATGCAATGTCAACAGATGATGAATGGTTAGATGAAATGGACCTTCGCATCAAAGTATAGCTGAACAATCATAGCATGAATGCATTGGTAGATACAAGAGCTCGAGTAAATACAGTCAGTTATTCCACGTACAAAAAAGCAACAAGTCAGTCTTTGACAGTAGGAATACCGACTATTAAACGATGCAACAAGAACCCAACCCCAACATGGGGAGTAGTCAACTTAAATGTAATAGTACATGGATGTTCATGCCCTCAACAGTTCGTATGCTTACCAGATAAACACATGAATGAAACAATGATTCTTGGAATCTCATGAATGCAGACGTACAAGGCAGTACCAGATTGGGATACAAATCAGCTCAAGCTATCACCTAAACGCGGACAACTCATTGTTCCAATTGCACCAAGCAAAGAGGAATGGAAAGGAGGTTAGCAGCAGAGCAAACCACAAAGTAATCAATCTTCTCATCCTATAGACAAGCAAATGCTACAAGTAGCATGCAAGGAGTCAGGTAAATTTGCGTACCAAAAGCATAGCTTAAGGACAAGCCGATTCAAATTTGGGTGCTCAAAACACCATCTACCGTATCTAAGACGGTTCCAAGGTTTAAAACACAAAGAAGAGCATCTTCAAGCAGGGAACCTAAAACAACTTTGGTTTTGGAGAAAAAAGGAACATTTATCTTCTCCGCAAACTGTAAAACCGATAAAGCAGTGGAGAGTTAAGTCCCAGAACACTCAACCACAACATTTTCTTGAAGAAAAACCAAGATACCAGTGGTGGATAAAAGCTCATCAACCATCATTATTGATTTTCTCTTTGGGAAACAGCAAAAGAAAACCTCGACCTTAGAAACGCTTGAGTTAATTACTCAAGCCCCAACTCTTGCACAACATAATGGTTTGAAGTGCATTGCTCTTTAAAGCATGGTAGAGCCAACCAAGGCTATGCATAGACACGATTGTTCAACCCATGCACACAGTCGTCCCGGAGTATGCCATCTAGGAGGAAGGGAACGGGAACTAAGTAATTAAGGGCAATGTTTGCAGAGGGAGGAAATTTTTTGATGTTAACATGTGATTTGTTACAAAATTACCTAATAATGCCCTTATAAAATCATCAATAGGGAAAATTTAACTCATAACATCTTCCCAATGAGTGTAAATAGTGCATATACTATTAAAAAATCATCAAAAATTGATATTTTTTGTTATTTTTATCATTTTTCTTGATATTGAGACTTAAAAATGGAGAAATCCACCAAAAAAACAATAAAGCTGTGCTTTTCAACAGATTTTCCTAATTATTGGATTTTCACTTTACTTTTTTAGCACAATTTTATTATTTTCTTTGACTTTTTTAATAAATAGGTCAAAAATTAATAATAAATAGCAAATTAGCTCAAATGGAGAAACTGAAGATACTCTGATGATCAAAAGGACAAGGCAAACAGACACAAAAAATTTCAATCAAATCGACAGATGGAAGCGGGAAGCCTAAATTAGGTTGCCAATGCCAACTTTCACAAATTCTTGCAGAATGAGCTAACGGAATCCGATTGAAGAAATTTTTGAGTCTAACATAGATTTCATAGCTTAGTAGGACTAACAGGGGAATTTGGGGAAAAATAGTTTGGGAAGTCCGAGTATAGATATCCAAGGTAGCTTAAAATCACCTCATTTCCACTAGTCACTCTTGGAGAAGAGAGCTCTCGACCTTCTTCTCATGCGATTTCCGGAGTCCACAATCGCCCTTTTACAGCGCCATCTCACATGAGATATGAGGGTAAGTTCTAAGCTTATCAATGACCAATTATATATGGCCAGGTAGCAAGTCTAGGCTCATGAAAAAACCCTAGAAACATAGCAATGCATGAAGTCCTACGACCCAAAATTGACTATAGCAGCCTATCAGCTCAACCAAATTGGATGAGACTTGAACTGTAGCATGCCCCTATATAATAAAACACTTCTATATCACCAGATGACCATTCGGCAGGGGTCGAGGGGGGTCCCAAGTAGAAAATCTAGGTTTTTACCAGATGCCAGAATTGGATTCTGACTCCACAGACAGTTTATACACTGGTGCTATACACAATGTACAGGGATGGTTTCATGAAAACATTCAAGGGAAGCTCTTGAAAAGCTGAAAACAGCTCGAAGGCTACAAAGCGTCAAATTTGACATATGAAGTCAAACTGACTTCAAATGGGCCAAAACTGGATGGGTAGCTTCAGGACTATATAGCGGACAAGTCTATAACTTCAAAAGTGACTAAGCGACTCCACATGCCATCTAGTCACAAAAAACCGTGATTTTAGAGTCGACAAAGCACAAAGTGATGCCGACACGACAAAACTTTACCATATTCAATTTAGGACTTGTTTTAGATGTATTGAATATGTCTAGGTCATCAAATTATCAAGTTTAGCAAAAAAAATTGAATGCTGTAAATAATCGCGATTATTTGCTTTTGTGTCTTTTGGCTTGAAAATGATCCCTTCACTTCACCTATCACTTGTACAGATCTATTACATGCCACATTTCAAGTATGAGCCAAAATGATCAAGAAAAACTTGGAAATTGTCAAAAAACGCAAAGAAGTCTTTCCAATCCAATTTTTGAGTTATCTGTTACATTTGTTGATCCAAATCACCCCATATCTCATACACAGAGTCTACCTCATGCATAGAACCAAGTTGCACCAAAAAATATATAATTTGATGAAAAAATTAATAATTGTGATTATTTACTTTCTTGCCAAAATGGGTGAAAGTTGCAACTTTGACCTTATGGGACCAAAGAACATAATGTCCCAAGTCCACTGACCAAGTTTGAGCAAATTTGGATCTCAAAAACTCAAAATCTCTTTATATCTACTGTTTTAGAGACTGAAAGCCTAAATCTGGCACCATTTCCACTTAGTGCACTCAAATGAACCCACACTTCACTCAGAGCAACAAAATGCCATATAGTTCAAGCCTATCATGTAAAAAATGCAAAAAGTTGGAAAAAATCCCCAGCTGTAAATAATCAATTATTTACTTTGTTGCAAATTTTTGCATGAACTGTATGATTTTAATCTCTACATGTTTGTATGCATCTATGCATGCTCCAAAATTGATATGAAGCAAAATGGACATCATTTGTTAGCAATTCAGACTCAGGGCATTTCAAAGCAGAATTTGCAGAATTTTCTAACTGTGGCACTGTATTCCCCTAACAGAAGCAATGCAAGCTGC
This sequence comes from Adiantum capillus-veneris, assembly GCF_014529385.1. Classification (NCBI taxonomy): domain Eukaryota; kingdom Viridiplantae; phylum Streptophyta; class Polypodiopsida; order Polypodiales; family Pteridaceae; genus Adiantum; species Adiantum capillus-veneris. The sequence goes on from NC_140934.1 coordinate 92,570,069, forward strand.
TGAGAAGGCCAAGAAATGGGTGTCCCAAAAAGTAGAGTTGCAAGAGTTTCCACCCTACCAACTAGACCCAAGTTCAGTGAAGATGGCCAAGGCAACATACTTGTCAAGAGAACAGCTTGAAGAAAACAACACCACGGTTTTCACAGGCAGGTTCAAGAGCGAAGAAGGACACCAAGTGGAAATGCAAATGCTACCAAAGGAGACATATGATGTAGCGGCCAAGCCAGACACCAAAGAAGCCAACAGAAGGCTAGGCCTCAGAGACTTCCCGACCAAGAACCATGCGACGTAGATTTCTAGAAATCATATGAGCTACTGCCCCACAATCAAAGAGGATGAGTTAGCCCAAATCACCGACCAACAAGGACAGAAAGTAGAAGTAGTAATCACAAAAGAGATTGTGGCCGAGGCATTGAAGCTGCCTACTGAAGGTATGACGTTGCAAGCCCGAGATAGAAAGACAGCAAGCACATTCATCAAGGAGACTGCTACTGCCACCTTTTCAGACCTCATCCAAAGGCAAGTGGAAGAACCAGCACACCTATACCATCTACACTTTCATTTTTTATCAAAGAGATCGCCATCATTACACCACCCCAAACCATGTGGTTGCAACCACCTTCACCCAAGTGTTGAAGTCGACAACCAGGCAGCAAATTGATCATGCGCAGTATGTGCTTTCAACATTGAAAGGCACGAAGAAAGAAGGTAAACTCACATATATGGGCATCCCTGAAGTGCTGACCAGAATAGCATATCATGCTATTGGCATGGCCAATAATTTGTTGCCAGCCCCAGATCAGAACACATGGATTGTATCCGCACAACCTTCTCCCAGAACCACGCATTCATCAAAGAGAGTATATAAGTCAGATGAAGAATCTGCAGAAAGCTCTCATGAAGCTCATAGCAGTGAGAGCTCAGACAATAAGGAAAGAAGGGCCAGAATTGAAGAGATGAAGAAGAAAGCGGTAGCTGCACATCAAGAAGAACCTCAACAAAAGAAGGCGAGGTTTGAGAGAGAAAAACAAACTTATGTAAGGAGCCGCCAAGCTGCAGGTGAGGACCCGGAAAGATGGGTTCCAAGAGAGATAAGGAGACCCAGAACCAAAAACCCTGCAAGGAAAGAAGTAGAGGACCCCACAGACTTTCTTGAACGCATATATGCAGAAGCAGAATCCCTAAAGTTGAAAGAAGCTCAAGAAGCTTAAAGAAAAGCAAGGGAAGATGCAACCAAGCAACAAAGACAAGCGGAAGCTACGAAACAAAGTGAGACACACCGTGACCATGAAGAGATGTCTCTAAAGCCCACCTAACCCGCTGCGGAGCAAGAAGACCACCCAATGCCAAGCCCACACCCTTCACCAACAGCTAAACCCAATGAGGGTGAGGAAGCCAAGGAAAAAGAGCCTGAACATTAGGAACAGGCAGCAGCAAGTTTTGAACAACCAAAAGAAACCGAACAAACTGAGGCAGACCCTTCTACAACCATCTGACAAGAAACAACCGAGGCATCTACTAAGCCTCAAGAAGCAAAAGCAACCGAGGCAACAACAACACCTCAAGAAGAAGTAGAACCTCCGCCGCAACCACAAGCAGCCACCACAGCACCACCCAAAGAGCCACACACTGAAACGGCTGAAACCTCTAGACAGACTACAAAGTCTGAAGAATGGGATAAAATGACAAAGTCATCATGCAAGTCAATGAATATGCCAAGCAGATGCAAGTGATGACCGAAAAAATGTGAGAGCAGCACTTAGCCGCAGTGCTAAGGCTAGAGATCTTGAGCTAGTCATTAATGCTCTACAAGGAGAGTTGGATGATAGGATGAACATAATTTCAGATCGATGAGTCAGATCAAAGAGTTGAAAGATGAAGCAGGCAGCACCAACTGGCCAAAGAGAAGTAGCAGAAAGAAATGGAGGAGCTGGAGAGCTTCTAACCAAGTTATTTGATGCCAGCAAGACCAGAGATCAATAGCTGACAGAAGTAACAAATGAACTCCTCTATTAGTACAAAAGATCCAAATGCAGCTCGATGTAGCAAACGCATCTTTGCAATACTCTTAGCAAAGGATCGATCGGATCAGGCAGCCTTTTTGAGACAGATAAGAGAAAATCTTGTTGTCACCTCGATCAAAGGTATGGATGAAGTCTATAAGACTTTGGAAAAGAAAAACATGGATCTCGAGTTAGAGCTGAAGCTAGAGCAATCACAAAGACGAGACCTTGCACCGATGTGGGTCCAAAGAGAAGAGAAACTGCTCAAAGAAATGGCCAAATTAAAAAGAGTTAATCAACTGTTGAGAGAGGGACGGCGAGAACATCAGGAAGCAGCCGGTACCTTTGAGCAACCAACTGTTGACATACCATCAGTCTCTTTTACTGAGATGGAAACACAGCCGACAGAAGGGCTAGAAAGAGAAGTGGGTTTTCAATTACCACTCACTAAAGTTGAGCAAGTGCCCATGGTCCAGCTTTGTAAACCTGAGGAAGATGCACTCAAAGACCAGATTTCCCAGGAAATAAATGCTGAATGGAAAGCAGCGATGGATTGGGAGTTGACAATCCTTCACTCAGTCAATGTAACTCAACTCACTCCCAACCAAATCAATACACAATGGCATCAGGAATCATTGCCATACCCTTTGATCAAAGTGGAGCTATTATAGGTAAAAGAAAGATTATACAAGGATATGCAGGCAGAAGGCTCAGAAGATGTCCACTCCAAGTGGAGAAAGAGCTGGTTGAACAAGAATTCAAGATATCTAATTTTGTTCACAAGAGCACCTGCAGCCCTTTAGAAAGACCCAACATTATGTCCTATACCAAGGGTAAGGACATGGCAAGCATTTGAAGCACTAAAAAAGAAGAGGCCGACATGACTGAACTACCCACAATTGCCAGCTCCAGAGTAGGGACCGGCAACAGAGGAATACATGGTGAAAGAGCACCATGACTTTCTTCAAGAGCCTTCCTGACCTCTCATGTGCCATGTTGTAGAAGATTTGCAAAATGCTGCTCATATGTATTCAAGATTTTCACGAGCCAGAGCAAGCCAAAGCGCCATGGATGTCTTTTCTCGAAGGCAATAAGGGTCTATGTTACGACTTAAGTGGCCAGCCTTCCGAAGAATTCCTTTACGGCTTCTACGCCCGATGCATGGTTTTGCCCTCTAGCAATATGTTGATGTTTGATGAAGCATTCTATACGGGTTTTTTCACTTGGCAAACGAAGATATTTGGGCCAGTGATTAGCAACCTTATATTTAGATTTGTTGGCTATTCAGCCATTGAGCTTAAAAGCAGAGTCACCATGCAGTTCTTGTAGGTTCCTGACAAAGAGAGAAGAGTTAGATATGAGAAAGCATTATATGCGCTTAAAGACCGCCTCGCCAACCGTCAACCCAAAGACTATTTCAGCCCATGAAGCTGTGTCAAGGGACAACACAGTCGAGGAGGGGGGGAATGTTAGCAGCAAGCTAACTCGGATAATATTTTTTGGAGCTTTCATTGTAAAAACACTTATTATTTTGATGAATCGAGAATGTTGTAACTCCTACTTCCCAGATAAACGGTGTAATTGATGAGCCAAGGCTACAAGCTTCCAGATTGTATCAACCTGTCTTTAGTTAGAGCTCTCATATTGTTAGTTTTGACCACAAAAACCTTAGCTAAGGTATAAAAGCCAATTTTTTTGTAAGTATTTTATAAGTTTTGGATAATAGAAATACAGGGTAAGCTAACGGCACTCACTTCTCTCCTTCTCGCACTTCCTACTCCTTTCCCCGTTGTCACATTGCAGTGTCGTCTATTGCGTTGCAACCGCATGTAAGAGCTCTACGCATTGACGTAAGCATTTCATGGTAATCCGTAGCTTTTTGCGTCGCCAACCCGTGGCCTAATTTCATCATAAGTAGGAATTTAAGCTTCAAAATCATAAACTAAGTATAGGCGGGGTATTGGGGCATCATTGTGAAGCATTTAGATGCAATCTGGGTCGAAAACGACTAGGTCAAAAACTCATTGCTGTTAATAATTGCAATTTTTGCACTTGACTCAAAGTGAGATTTGAGACCATAAGCATGTGTGCTTAGGTCTTATAAACATGTCCTAGAAGTTTCATAATGTTTGGATGTCATTTGATGTTGTAATGGTTGTGATTTGTTTGCCAATGAGCGACTAGCTTTTGGTGATTTCTGTCATTTGAGTGTAGCTTGAGATAGATGCGAGTTGTTTGTTGTTTCCAAGAGATTGACAACCTCTTGTAGCCTCTATGCACTAGTCAAGTTAGCTTCATCCCATGGATTGACAATTATATTCGTGGTTCTTGCTATGTCTGCAATAACATAGGAGTGAGGTTCGACACCCATCCCACAACTAGAGCACATGGGAAGAGCCTGGGCAAGCAAGAAGTAACGAAAATGTATGCTTTATGTGGTTTTCTAAACCAAAAGGGTTCCAGATAGGGCCTGGCAGGGTGGCAGGTGAAGAATGTCCAAGGTGCTACTTTTTTTAGGCCAAGTGATGCCAGGTAATCCGAGCCAACGTGGAGCTATGGGTGTGTAGTGCTTGATTTATGGAGTCTGCTGGTCGTTTCAGGTCGGCAATCTGAGTCCCGAATGCCAAGTTATCAGCAGTTGAAGTTTTGTTGGGAGCCATGTTTGTGCCGGGTTGGTCGCCTCGGTCAGTGTGCCATTTTGATTTTTTTTTAGTGTGACGAGGTTCATAGAGGTAGTGTGCACTATATGGAGCTAGCAAAAAGTGACGGCGTCTCAAACAGAGTCCGGACCAGTGAGATATAGCATGTTGGAATTGGGTCAGTTAGAGAAGGTGCGGTGTGAGAGGAGATTTTTGTCGTTTTCGTGGCATTAGTTGGTGGGCTCGAGAAGGTCAAAAGGAAACATGGGCTTGATGAATTGAAGTCGGGGACTAGAGTTTCCATTGGTTTTTTACGGCTCGGTCATCCGATCCTTGGGCATCAAACTACAGGGAGTGAAGTTGCAGGGAGAAAATGCTTTTAAAAGGGTTTCTTTGGAATTTTTTGTGAGCTTGGGGGGATTGGAGAGCATGACATCCAACGCTGCCACGTGGCACACGGGTTAAACCCACATGCAAAGGCTAGAGATCGGAGGGAAGTCTATATGAATTGAGGGGGCACAATACCATGAGCATCTCAAAGACGTGGAGAGCTTATGTAGTTTCTGGCTATGGCTATGGCGCTAAAGTAGTGGTGTGGGCGGCTTTGGGCGACAACGGCCGGAAGTTTTGTGAGGGAGGCGGTGGTGCGCAATGACACGCTGGCATTGTTGGCCAACTGTGACGCCTGGTGCTATGCTAATGTGGTGCTTCGTAGGGGTTTGATCATGCGCCTGTAAGGGCCCAACATTTTTGAAGAGGACATGTGGGAGCATCGACGGTGCTGTCGATGCCCCGATTAAGAGGGGAGTCTCACGTTTTATGTATCTTGTGTCTCAAAGAATCCAAAGCCAAGAATGCTCCCACGCCCAAAAGGAGGCCCCGTTTTTTCATGTCAGCCCCTTGTTGAAGTGAGCCAGTGTGCCAAAGAGGTAGCAGATGTTGGGTTTCTAGAGCAGATTAAAGAGGTAGAGCCTGTTCTGTTGGAAAGCTTGTATGAAAAGGTAGCAGATTGAAATCAAGTTGCAAATATCGATGGTTCAAATAGAGGTGAAGAAAGTGAGCAAAGCCTAGACGATGAAGCTTTTGTGGAGCAGCAAGCGGTTGAAGATGCGGATGCCGAGTCAGTGTATGATGTTGATGAAGATGAACAGACCAGTTCCAATTTCTGGGAGACAAGCGAGGAAGATGAACCGGATGAGCCCACATCCTATGGCAAGGAGACCAAGTCTGATGAGTTGGTGATGGTAAAGGTGAAGATGCCTTCTTGTTTAGCTGATGAAGTGGTTGTAGCCAATGTGGAAGAAGAACAAGTTGAAGTGCCTAAGCAAGTGAGAGAGGATATGCTGTCAAAGGTGATATGTAGTGCTATATTGGCAGCCATGCTGATGAAGGTAGTAGTGGAAATTGCTATGGTGGTACAATTTGTTCAAAGCTTTGCAAAGGAGGACAAATCTTAGTCTATGGATAGCCAAGCTTGCCTACTAAGTTAATAGGAGGACGGTGATGAAGCAGAAACTGAAGGGGTCAGGCATATTTTTGAAGCTCTTGATGTGATGGATGTTGAACAAAGAGAAGAGAATATTGAGGTTCCTTTGGATTGCCAAGGTGATGCTATGGGCACATGTTTTTTGGATCAGGTATGTTGTGAAAGTGAAGCTGATTGGGGCTTTGATGATGCCGAGGATTCCATGGATGAAGAGACGCAAGTGCTTGTGGATAAAGCTTTGACCAAGGTACAGGTGATGTGAGGGTTAGTCCCTCTACAGGTGGAAAGTCTAGTGCATCAGACATGTTCTATGGAGAAGAAAAGAGATGTCGAGGGTGAGTCCAAGCTGTCACAAAAGGTATGCAATACATGGTTGAAATGGATGCTTGTAAGTGCATCAGTGAGGTGTGTTATTTGCCAGATACGGAGCTCAATTGAGAGGAACTCTACTTTACATGGTTGGGAGGGAGGGTCAGAATTGTTAGTCGGTGCAGATAGTGTGATTGCAGGTCCAAATGCATTGGTTGGTATAGATGATATGCTTATAGATTCCGGTGTGTTGATGACGCAGGTAAATGTGCGAAGAGATGCTAAAGTGCTTTTGGGCATATTGTGTGCATGGATGGTCACGGACATGGGTGAAGCACTATTGGAGGGTGTTGCAGATGGATGGAGGAAATCATTGCAAGGTTTTTGATCCAAGCGAAAGCTATGTGATGCAGGGGGTGGGGCAGCCCACTTGAGGTTTGGCAGTAGTGTACATATGGTAGGATTTTTGTGGTTTGCTCACATTTTTGGGTAGTGTTTGACAGTTTTTGCAATTGGTAGAAGAATAAAGATGCTTTTTGGTTGAACACTAAATGTTCAACAAGGGGGTTTGGCAATGATGGTGCAGCCAAAGTGTGTCGACCCTAGCAGAGACACATGATGTGTTATGTATGCTAACAGAGGCATGGCAAAGGGCTAGAGAAGATGGGAAGAGTTTGGGCAGGCAAGTGGTAATGGGAATGTATGCTTTATTTGGTTTTTTAGACCAAAAGGGTTCCAGATAGGGCCTGACAGGGTGGCAGATGAAGAATGTCCAAGGTGCTAGTTTTTGGCCCAGATATGTAGAGCTTGAAGTGTTGAAGGAGTAGGTTCATAAGGCTCTTCAAACGGATCCATGGTGTGCAAGATACAGGGCTTTGAAGTTGGAAGTGATTGCAGATCCGAGAGGGATAGGCCAAGTGATGCCAGGTAGTCCACGCCATTTTAGAGCTATGGGTGTGTAGTGCTTGATTTATGGACCTTGTTGGTCATTTCAACTTTGCAATTTGAGTCCCAAATGCCAAGCTATCAGCAGTTGAAGTTTTTCCAAGGGCCAGGTTTGTGCCAGGTTAGTCGCCTTGATCTATGTGCCATCTAGAAATTTCTGGAGTGTGACGAGGTTCATAGAGATAGTATGCACTTAATGCCAATAACTACTCCACATGTAGTCTCTGGAACGCCTTTACCCATGGTACCTGCTCACTTGGGTGACTTGGCAACATTTGCTGAAGCTATCGATTGATCTATTGCTAAGAATATGCGTAACACACCTGATAGGGAGCCTAGAAGTAAGGCAATACAAATAGCCAAGCTGACACAAAAATTTAGTGGAGACGGGGATGTGAGAAAGTATATCAAAGTGTTTGAATAAATACATGATTCTCTAGGAGAACCAATGACCTGCATAAGAGTAATTCTTTAAGCCTAACCTTAAGTAGGAAGGCTCAGGATTGGTATAGAACCCTAGGGGTGGAAGGAAAAATGATTTACCCTACTCTTAGGAGACTGTCCTTGAAAGAATACATACGAGAGAGAGTGCTTTGGGGTGTAGCATCTCAACTGCAGAAAGCCCAACGAGAGGAAGGAGAGTTCATGAGAGGCTTTTAGTTGCTTGAATCATTTGAATTATCGTTGTAATCCAAATGAGCGCTTCAATAATAACCAATTTCTTGATAGATTCATTAGGGGATTACGACATGAGGATATCTACAATGGCCTTGTCATTAGAGGTATCACCACTTGGGAAGCACTCACCATCAATGCGATCCAATTGGAGGATAATTTAATGATGCAAGGAGAAAGAGTGTCTTTTGAGCCTAAATCTACTAGCTCGCAAGCATCGGGGCATCAAACAATGACCCTAAAGCATATTGCTAAGGAACCAAAGATATTTGAGATGACTTTTGCAGATCTCACCAAGGCCATTCATGAGAGTCTTAGAGACAATCGTGCTCCACAAAACAATCATATGTATCCAAGAAGGGAGCAACAATGGTGCTCAGTTTGCTATGGTCCGCATAGTACCAGTGAATGCCCTACTTTTAGAGTAAAATTTGTTGGGGTATAAAGCCCAATGTGGTCGCCCAGGTGTTAGGTGTAGGGTAGTACATCACTTCTCTACATCTCTTGTATATTAGCTTGTATAGTAGCTTCTCTCACACTTAAAGTACCACATTGGACTTTAAGTGGGAGGTTGTTGGGGTATAAAGCCCAATGTGGTCGCGCAGGTAAGTGGGCGGGCCGCCAGGTATGTACACATATTCTTTTGTAAAAACCTAATAAGAACTCACTATGCTCTACACATTACAGTAGAGCGAGTTCACCATATCGTCGTGCTCTTCTTCTCGCACTCTCTCTCGCGTCGCACTTCCGCTCGTACTCCTTCAACTGGTATCAGAGCTCAGATCGAGGCTCGGGGCAGCACTGCAGGAGGCTAGAGTCACCAGCTCAGATTGGAGTGAAATTCGACAGGCAAAGACACAGCCCCAAATCTTGTGGGAGAATCTGTAGGGCCCGGTGTGCTCAGAATTTCATTCTGAGGTCATCTCGGTCACCGTTCGGCTTCGACAAAGTTCTGCGCAGGCCATTTTCGACTACGTGGTCTCGACAGGTGCAGATCCGACTCTGCAAATTTGGGTTTTCGGCCTACGACTGCAGGTGCTGAGGATATCGACACTCCCAGAGTGGCAAGGACGGCTCACAGTTCTTGGAGGCGTGTCACATACGACACAGGCGCATCTACACTAGTTCATCAGGTAGCTTGTGTTTGCTGCTTGATATTCCAGATTTCATCCTGACATTGCAGGTACTTCCACATGGGATGTATTGTCAGAGATGATGTATGTCTGTTGAGGGTTTGCTAGCTGTGAGTCACGCAGCAAACAACCGCCGCAGCGGTTACAACATACAGTGGGAAATTTGTGGATGTATGACTTTGTGGGAAGTCTATGTACTGTCAGATTTACTGCAGCCTTTGTTGAGGGTCGAGTGAGGTTTTATTGAGCTGGGGGATTCTCGAATGTTGAGATCCTTTCGGTGATACAGGTCTTGGAGCGATCCCTCGAGCACCCTTAGATAGGCAGCTAGGATGTATTGACTGTGAGTTAGACAGTTGGGATTGCATCTTTGCTTTACTGCCGTTGAGGCATTGTCGCAGTCTATGCTTACAGGACAGTGATAGGACAGTCAGAGACAGTACAATTGCAGGACAGGTTTACCCACAACTTACAGTGTCAGAGAGACAGTGTTTTTTGAGATGTTTTTTGGTCTGTTTTTAGTACACCAGAGCCATTTTACAAAGGAGACTCTGCCAAAATTTCTGCAGAATCTGAAGCTTTCTTGGTTCATTTGACAGGTTGATATTGGTTCAGAGGTCAGTTTACAGGGGAAACTCTGCCGAATTTTTCCCAGGAAAGTAAACTACTGTGAAGCGTAGCTATGGCTGGATCACAGGACACTGCTCTTTACAATATCAAGAAGCTGGATGGAACCAATTTCCCATTGTGGAAGAAGCAGATTTGGCACGTGTTGGTACAAAAGAAGCAGATAAAACCTATAAAGCTCAAGGGGATAAAACCAGAAGATATGGACGAAGATGAATGGAGCGAAATGGATGAATTGGCACTTTCTACCATTATGTTGACTTTGGCAGAAAGCGTTTACTTCAATGTAGCAGACGAGATGTCGGCTTATCAAGCATGGTTAAAGCTGAGTGATCTTTATGAGAAGCAGAGTGCAGCTTCACAGGTATACTGGCTTAAGAAGCTTGTTGACTTGAAGATGAAAGAAGGGACACCTATGTCCAATCATCTGAATGAATTCAACACAATCTACAGTCAGTTGTCAGCTCAAGGTGTCAAGTTTGATGAACCTGTTAGAGCTATGTTCCTGTTGATCACATTGCCGGAAAGTTGGGACACTTTTCGCACAGCTTTGAGTAATTCTGCACCTCCAGATGGTTTGAACATAGCAGGTGTAGAAGGAAGTCTGCTTACTGAAGAAACCAATAGAAAGACAATGGACAAAGGCAAAGGAACAGCCTTAGTTGTCAGGGGAAGGACCAAAGAAAAGTACAAACGTGGAAAGAGGAATCAGTCTCGTAGCAAGTCCCGCAGTGCTAAAGGCAAGAGTGACATAGAATGCTACCATTGTGGCAAGAAGGGTCACATGAAAAGAGACTGCAGAGAATGGAAAGCAGAAAAAGGCAAAGAGAAAGTTGAAGACCATGGTGAGAAGAACAAGTCCTCAGTGAAGATTCAAGAAATAAATGTGACAAACACTGTTGCAGAGGATGACAGTCTAGTGTCAGGAGACATCTACTTCTTGAAGAATACAATGGACTCAGCTCTTCTTACAGCATCTGATGGAAATGCACTAAGTGAGTGGTTATAGACTCAGGGGCATCACTTCATGTGTCTCCAAACAAGGAGTGGTTTACTTCTTATGTGACCACAAAAGATCATGTTCGGCTAGGCAATGGGCAGACATGTGAGATCTTAGGTGTTGGAGATGTTCAATTGAAGTTTCAGAATGGCTCTTCTTTCACGCTGAAGAATGTGAGACATGTTCCTGCAATTACAAAGAGCTTGATCAGCACAGGTTTACTTGATGATGCTGGCTACGTCACCACTTTTCGATAGAACATGTGGAAGATATCCAAGGGTTCTATGACAGTAACACATGGAGAAAAGTCTGGAGGACTTTACATGATTTATGTATCAAATGTCTCTAAAAATGTAATCAATGTAACCGAGCAGCCGAACGTTTCTTTGTGGCATAGCCGGTTAGGACATATGTCCAAGAAGGGAATGGAAATCTTGTCTCGTTCTGGTTATTTGCCTGGCTTTTCATTTAATGATTTTGAATTTTGTGAACATTGTCTGTATGGTAAGCAAACACAACAGCCACATAAGCATAGAAGCAGTAGAAGAGATACACAGTTGGCACTTGTTCATAGTGATTTGTGTGGACCTATGCCTAACCTATCTCTAGGGGGAGCTTCTTACTTTATGACATTTATAGATGATTACTCGAGGAAAGTATGGGTTTACTTTCTCAAGCAAAAGGATGAAGCGTTTAGTGTTTTCAAAACGTTTGTGACACTTGTGGAGAATCAGAGTGGCAAGAAGCTTAAATGCTTACGCACTGACAATGGTGGAGAGTATGTTTCAAAGGCCTTTCAGGACTTTTGTGAGTCAAAAGGTATAAAAGGTGAACTTACTGCTCCTTACAATCCTCCTCAAAATGGTGTTGCTGAGAGGATGAATAGGACCATACAAGAGAAGGTCAGAAGTATGTTGTCTAATGCACAACTGCCAAATGGGTTTTGGGCTGAAGCTGTATCAACAGTTGTTCATCTTGTAAATAGATCTCCTAGCAAGGTTTTGCAGAAGGATTCAGTGCCAGAGATGGTATGGTCAGGCAAAATGCCCTCATACAAGCATCTCAGAGTCTTTGGTTGTGAGGCATATACTCACGTTCCAAAAGAATTTAGGAACAAACTTGAGCCAAAGAGTAGAAAGTGCATCTTTCTAGGCTATGGTAATTCTGGTGAGATGGGGTACAGACTTTGGGATCCCGAATCCAGAAAGGTTGTCCGCAGCAATGATGTTCACTTTAATGAATCCAAATATCATTCTAAACCAGAGAGGGTTGAGGAGATTAGAAGAGTTGTCTTCCAAGAAGATGGACCTGCACGTGCAAGACAAAATGTCAGGGCTCAAGAGGAGCAAGGAGGGGATAGAGTGGAACCACAGGTTGTGGCTGAGCCTGAGCCACCTATTGTGCGTAGATCTGGACGTATCACGCGACCTCCTGATAGGTTTGTTCCATCTATGAACTATGTCATGTTGACTGATTGCAATGAGCCTTCATGTTACAAGGAAGCAGTGCAAATGAAGGACTCCGGGAATTGGGAATTGGCAATTGGCCATGCAGTCAGAGATGACAGCTCTGCATAAAAACAAGACATGGAAGCTAGTTAAAGTACCACAGGGAAAAAAGGCTCTACCTTGTAAATGGGTTTACAGGTATAAGATCACCGCTCATGATAGTCAGCCAAAGTACAAAGCAAGGCTTGTTGCCAAGGGCTTTAAGCAAGAACAAGGCATTGACTTTGATGAAGTCTTCTCTCCGGTGGTCAAGATGACTACATTGAGATGCTTTCTTGCATTGGTTGCCATATTAGATTTGGTGTTGCATCAAATGGATGTCAAGACAGCATTCTTGCATGGTGATTTAGATGTGGAAATTTACATGCAGCAGCCAGAAGGGTTTGTTGAGAAAGGAAAGGAAGATTGGGTATGCCAGTTGTTAAAGAGTCTTTATGGCTTAAAACAATCACCGAGGGCATGGTACCATAAATTCCACAAGTTTATGCTTTCTCAAGGCTACAAACGTAGTGAGTTCGATCACTGTCTATATACAAAGAAGGCTAAGGATGGTAGTTGTCTGATCCTTATTTTGTATGTGGATGACATGTTGATTGCTGGCAAGCACTTGGAAGAAATTTCAGCTTTGAAGTCAAAGATGGCAAAATCGTTTGACATGAAAGACATGGGTGAGGCAAGTCATATACTTGGTATGTGCATTGAGAGAGACAGATCAAAGAAGTTGATTTGGTTATCTCAAATAGAGTATATTGACAAGGTTTTGCAACGTTTCAATATGGAGAAGGGAAAGGCATTGAGTGTTCCATTGCCACCATATGTGAAACTTAGCAAACAAGATTGTCTTGTGTCTGAGGAAGAACAGGATGAAATGGATAAGATTCCATATGCGTCTGTAGTGGGTAGTTTGATGTATGCAATGATTGCTACTCGCCCAGACATTGCATTTGCAGTGGGAGTAGTAAGTCGATACATGTCAAACCCAGGCAAGAAACATTGGGAGGCAGTGAAAGGAATATTGAGATACCTGAAAGCTACAAAGAGTATGCGTATATGCTACGGGAGTCAGGAGCTAAGTGTAAAGGGTTTTACAGATTCAGATTATGCAGGTGACTTAGACAACCGAAGGTCTACATCAGGGTATGTCTTTACATTAGCTGGTGGAGCAGTATCATGGCGTTCTAGATTACAAGATTGTGTTACTCAGTCTACTACAGAGGCTGAATATGTTGCAGCATCAGAGGCATGCAAAGAATCAATTTGGCTTAATCGACTAGTAACAGATTTGGGAATCAAAGAAGAGATGCCTGTGTTATATTGTGATAGTCAAAGTGCTATACAATTGGCTCGCAATCCAGTTTATCACTCAAAGACAAAGCATGTGGATGTGAAGTATCATTTCATCAGGGAAATGCTCGAGGATAAGCAACTTCAGCTTGTCAAAGTTCACACCACAGAAAATCCTGCTGATCTACTTACAAAAGGACTTCCCTCAGAGAGCTTTGCGCATTTTCGCAAGCAGTTAGGTGTAGGGTAGTACATCACTTCTCTACATCTCTTGTATATTAGCTTGTATAGTAGCTTCTCTCACACTTAAAGTACCACATTGGACTTTAAGTGGGAGGTTGTTGGGGTATAAAGCCCAATGTGGTCGCGCAGGTAAGTGGGCGGGCCGCCAGGTATGTACACATATTCTTTTGTAAAAACCTAATAAGAACTCACTATTCTCTACACATTACAGTAGAGCGAGTTCACCATATCGTCGTGCTCTTCTTCTCGCACTCTCTCTCGCGTCGCACTTCCGCTCGTACTTCTTCAAAGTTTAATGAAAATTGCAATGCCTGTGGGAGGTATGGTCATCAAGTTAAGGATTTCATAGTATTTAAGCGCACGATGGCCAATAGATCAGCCTTAGCATGGACAAACACATCTCAAGTGCCTACATTGATTCCGGCCCCACCTCTTGAACAAACATCACAACAAATGGTCCCTAGGGCCCAAAATGTTGTTCAAACAACACCCTTACCACCTCCAGTGCTAGGACCGCAACCATCACATCCGAGAATCAGTTATGTGAATCAAGTGGGTTGTGAGTCATCTATTGTTGGTTTGGAAGGCTGTGAGGAAGATATACACCCTAATATTGCCTATGGGATTGATGCACTTGAAGAATGTCCACAACACTACATGGAGAACTATTGGGGACAAGCCAAACATGTCTATCAAGTAGCTGCTCTTGCGGCAAGGGGCCAAAATATAAATTACACTACCAAGAGACCATCTCTTCCCACATCATGTAGTCGAGTGTCCTATTAAGCTACAAAAGAATGCTACACTAATGCAAACTAATCAAGCGAGCACGTCTACAATGCAGATACTTATGTGTAATCGGTGTGGCATAGATCATTAGAGTACCCAATGTCCAAATGATCCAAATGCACCGAAGATCACGCCATTGAACTTGATTGAGGTTACCGAGGAGCCATGACAAAGTATACCTGTGGTACCAGTAAATGTACTCACACAATTGATGCTCCAAAAACAAAATTATATTCTTGAAGAAAGAGACATGGCATCAATTGCCCAATCTCAGAAGAAGAAGAAAACACGAAGAAAGAGATTGCAAAAAGCAGCGAAGTTAGACCCAGTTCAAAGACCAACATAGGGACCACCCCGTATATATGAACAATGCTAAAGAGGATTCTGATTCAAGTGAAACTGTGGAGACCAAAACAACCACTAGGAAAGAAACCAACAAAGAAGATCGTCATGAGCCAGGATGGCCAAGACCCAAGAAGATAGGAACTTACCCAAACCCTACAGAGGAGATCAAGCGAGTCAAGCAAGTAAGAAGTTTGGTAGAAGAGACCGAAAGGGATCTAGAGCCAGCACCTAGGCAAATCCAGATTACAGACACAGTGTTCCCTACGCAACAACAACTTCACAAAGTCCATAGACCCCTAGCCATACCCAGTGTCATCCAAGAAGAAAGTGGCTTAAAGTCATGGGAAAGTTGGCGTACTCACTTCTTGTTGAAAAGAATGTTTACAGAGGGACTACCTGACCCTATCAAAGAAATGGAGATCCCATCTTCCCCACGTCAAGGGATTGAAGCCCAAAAGGTGCCGTTAAATATTGCCAAATTGATGGATTTCATGGCTTCAGAAGTTAAAACCACCATCATGTCCAAACTATATGGAGACCCCGAGCTATTCTTAGCTCTTCGAGCTTTCCTCAATGGAGAATTGAAAGTTGGGCTACCACAATTTGCACAAATGGATGGAGCTAGGGAGATGCCAATAGAGGAGGCAAACTTAGATCCACAACCCAACCTAGATGAGAACTCTGTTGTAGAAATACTTGTTAACAACTTTGAAGGCAATGAATCCAATGCAACCATACCAATCACTACCAAGGGATTAACTGTGAAGGGAATCCTTGATGGTGGCATTGGGGTTAGCATTGTGACTAAAAATTGATGGAAAACTATGGAAAGACCTCACCTTGGGACCCCAAACATAGTAGTAAAGATGGCCAATGGGACTATTGTTAAACCTATTGGGATGCTAGAATATCTCAAGATCAAGGTCTTTGGACACAAAATAAGGAATACCTTCATTGTTATGGATTTCTCCAAGCACACTATGTCATCTGAGATGATCTTAGGACGTCCTTTCATGAGGAAAGCAAAAATGGTGCATGATTGGTCTAAAAACCATGTCTACTTACAGTTCCAAGATTCTATCATTCGAGTGGATCTTGTAGTTGGTCGAGCATATCCTCTAGGAAACGGATTTATAATCGATCATAGATCTGACACCACAGTTCACTCGGCCCCATTATAGTATTGTTACACATGTAAAATGGACACTGATGTTGGGGAGGATTCTCATATGGATGTTCTACCTGGGATGACTGAGTCTGACAATGTAGATTGGGTCCACCTAGCAGTAAGCATAGACACTTGGGGAAATACAAGGACAACCTGGGTAACACCTCAGGGGGATAAAATGCCACAACTCGTACCCTTTTTATATGATAGAAGCAATGCATATAGCTTCTGATGACCTACAAGATGAAGGCTTGATTGACGTTGGAACCAATAGCGCCTCACAAGACTATAGCCCACAATGATTTGTAGTCAGAATCATCAATTGAAATTGACTCTGAGGACAAAGAATCTGAGTTAAATTATAATGTAAATGTGGGGGCAAACCATCAGGGCCCAGTGGTACCCTAGATGACAATCTTTCCAGGGGAGCAGAAGACACACGTAGCGATTCATTTAGTGACTCTTCACTAGAGATCGCCGTAATAAAAAATTAGACAAGAAGCATAATAGATATAAGAGGCGACGATATCAAGCAAATGCGCGTGCTATGATAATGGAAAAGAAATCTATCGCAGAATGGCTTCATTATATAGGGGCATGTGATGCTCATCGGAAGTTGGTAGATAACTAGGGTGAATACCTTCAAAGTGTTATGTGGTGGTGTAGTCCACAACCCATTGACATCACACAGCTAGAGGCTACAGAGAAGCCAAAGCTGAGCCGTACCGTAAGGAGACAACAAAATCGAGAGTTAGCTCAACAACAAAAGGAAACGGAAGAGAAACCACAGTCCATAGAACAACAAGACCCCACAGATTTACACCCTACACCTGAACATAAGGTTGTGCATACAAAGGCACAAAGGACACCTATCGATGGAAACAATGGAGTCTATGGCGGTCCAGCGATAGTTAAGTAGATAGAGTTAGCAGACCTAGGAGAAGATTCCAAACCTGTTTTCATTGCCCAAGATCTGATAGAGACTGAGGATTATGTACTTAAAGAACTTCTCAAGGAATTAAAGCATATATTTTCTTGGACATATCATGATGTGAAGGTGTTCCACCTTTTGTGGTGCAACACACAATCCCCATGAATAGCATGGCTAAACCAGTCCAACAACGACCCTACCGAATGAATCCTAAGCATGCAAGAATTGTTCAAGAAGAGATTGAAAAGCTTGTCAAATGCGGATTCATATACCCTATTGAGCCCTTAGAATGGGTGTCTCCAATAGTGATTAAGCCGAAAAAGAACGGGAAACTCAGAGTGTGTGTGGATCACAAGAAGGTCAATGATGCCACTAGGAGAGACCATTGCCCCTTGCCATATTCGAAACATGTGCTTGAAAGAGTTGCAGGAAAGGAAGTTTATAGCTTTTTAGATGGGTACTCTGGATACAATTAAATCACAATTGCATTAGAGGACCAAGCTAAAACGGCTTTTATAACCAAATTCGGAGTGTTCGCATTTCGTGTTATGGCTTTTGGCTTAACCAATGCTCCTGCTACCTTCCAAAGATTAATAAACATTGCTTTTAGAGAATATTTGAGGGAGTTTTGTGAAACTTTCTTAGATGACCTTTGTGTTTATTCCTCTTGGAAAGAGCATCTATCATGTTTACAAAAACTGTTTGAGAAGTGCAAATTGTATCGCATCTTCTTAAACCCTTCTAAATACCAATTTTGGGTTAAACATGGAGTCATTTTAGGGCATATAGTGTCCAAAAATGGGATTTCCACAGACGAGAGCAAAATTAAAGCCATTGCTCATTTGCCACCACCTACAGACTATAAAGGAGTTCAAAGGTTCATGGGCCATGTTGGTTATTACCGGCGCTTTATTTTAAAATTTGCGAGATAGCTCGTCCTTTGTACAAGTGACGAGCACAAAGCGCGACACGCACCGGAGCGGCCTCGAAAACACCAGGAGCCGATGCACACCGCAAGCCAGTCAGGGTGAAGCAAACAGGGGGAGCACCACATAGCTTTGAGTGGCTAGGACGTAGACAACGATGATTGGAGATATCATAAACTCTACACATCGAGAGAGAGAGAGAGAGAGAGAGAGAGAGAGAGAGAGAGAGAGAGAGAGAGAGAGAATAAGACAGGTGATGAAAACCCTCGGGGTGTGACAGAGAACTATTTTCTTGCAATATTTATAGCAACCTTATTTTCGGCGGGGTGGCAATTATGGCGATAGAGAGAGAGAGAGAGAGAGAGAGAGAGAGAGAGAGAGAGAGAGAGAGAGAGAGAGAGAGAGAGAGAGAGAGAGAGAGAGAGAGAGAGAGAGAGAGATAGTGAGCCTACTAGTGCGTTCTCTAGAGATGACTCATAGATACGAGGATTTCTGCTAGTGTGAGTGTATGTGACGACCATTGGAGTCGAGGTGTAGACATGGCTTCTTCACATAGTGCTCATTCCCAAATGCTACACTAAATTCCCTCTCTCGTGATGCAAGTGTTGCTAATTCCTCCCCCCCAAAAATGCTACCAAGTGCTGACCTCTGATGAAATTGCCGCGTCCCCCTGATAGTGACCTCTTAGTGCCTTTTTATAGGTGTTGGCTGCTTTAGATTAGGGTAAACTGATTAGATTAGGGGTTCTAATCAGGGGAGACAAAGCAAGGCAGTGGGTCCTGGATGGTTGACCCTTGCTTTGTCTTGGGAAATATTATAAGGAAAACTCCTAGGTGGGCCTTTGTGGTCATCACCTAGAGAGAGGTGATAATTTACAAATTGGAATTTTTTACAAGATTTGGTTTAAAACTGGAGAAAATGATGACAACCTACGGATTTTACTGAAGAGGGCGTTGTGGATGAGATGCCAATGAACGGAAACCTAGCTGGTGCGTTGGTGTAGCGCATTCGTCATTTTCGGGGTCGGTTGGGGCATGCCTTCGGCGTCTTTTCTTGTTTCGGTGTCGGCGGCGCCCGACTTGGCCTCTTCTTCTTTTTGTTGATGACGTCGATGTCCTTCGTGTTTTTGTTTATCTTCTTTGATGCCTAGGTATGGCGTGCGCGTGTATGTGTATATTTATGTTTGTGCGTGTAAACGTGTGTGCTATATATGTGAGTGTGTGTAGGCGTGTGTGCTTGTGGATGTATGTATTTGTGTGTGCGAGTGTTGTTTTATGAAAAGTGTTGTGAGTGTGTGTGCATATGGCTCGGGGTTGTGTGTGGGTGTGTAAGCGGGAGAGTGCGTGCATGGGAACGAGGGAGTATAAGCTATTTATATATATATATATATATATTTATTTATTTATTGATTGCCTGCTGCAGAGAACGGGAGGACGAGAATGGGAGAGAGAGAGAGAGGGAGCTCGGGTGTTGTATGGGGGAAGGGAGGGTGTGTGTGTGTGTGTGTGTGTGTGTGTGTGTGTGTAGGTGTGTGTGTGTGTGTGTGTTTAAGAGAGAGAGAAAGCGGTTCATGGCTGCGCCAGCACAGGCCGAGAGCACGCGAGGGAGAGAGCAAGATGGTAGCAAGAGTGTGAGGGAAAGTGTGTGAGGGTGTGTGTGTGTGTGTAAGAGAAAGAGAGAGAGATCTGGGGACAGCTGTGCCTTCGAGCTTGAACTGGGAGCCAGAGAGAGAGAGAGAGAGAGAGAGAGAGAGAGAGAGAGAGAGAGAGAGAGAGAGAGAGAGAGAGAGAGAGAGAGAGCTCGGCAGGCCAGCTTATTGCCGATAGAGAGCGAGGGAAGGGGGTAAGGTCAACGGGATGGGGAGGGGGTGAGGACAAGCAGCGGCCAGGGAGAGATTGAAGGGGTGAGGGGTATGTGGGTGAGAGTCTAAGGGTGTGTGTGTGTGGTTGTAGAGGGAGAGAGAGTTTCTTGCGCCCGCATGGGCTGTTCCGACACAGAGAGCGAGGGAGAGAGAGGGAGTTTTAGATGGCCGAGAGGGGAGAGAGGGGAAGAGGGAGGAAGGTCAACTGAGGTGGGGTAGGTGTGTGGGGAAAACGAGAGAGAGACAGAGAGAATGAGATTTTATGTTCTGCCAATAATGGATGAGAGGGAGAGAGAGAGAGAGAGAGAGAGAGAGAGAGAGAGAGAGAGAGAGAGAGAGAGAGAGAGAGAGAGAGAGAGTGAGTGAGTGAGAGGGGGGAAGAGAAAGGGTATGTGTGGGTCAATTAAGAGAGAGAGGGATATTCTACTCCATGCATGGCAGGGCCACTTGCTTAGAGAGAGAGTGAGAAAATCGAGGGAGGGAAAGATAGTGAGAGAGAGAGAGAGAGAGAGAGAGAGAGACGGCCTGTCGGTGGGAAGAAAACAAGAGGGGAGAGTGAGGTCAAGGGAGTGTGGATGAGAGGGAAGAGGGAGCCTGGTGAGGTATGGCGGCCCGCCGGTGGACGAGGGAGAGCTAAGAGAGAGAGGATAAAAAAATACAAAAGTGTGGGTGAGTATAAATAATGCAAGAGAGAGAGAACTCTTGTCCATGCATGGCGGCCCGCCAGTGGAAGAAAGACAGTGGCACCCTGGTTTATGCGCCGATTGGGCCAGGTGATGCAAAAGCAGGGTAAGTGAGATGGTGGTGGATTGGCGGAGCCGAGCAGGAGAGAGAGAGACCTCTGTCTTCTGGTGATAATGGAGAGATGTGTGGCCAAATTGGTGGTGGCCCGCCGATGGTTAAGCATAGAGGGGGTGGTGAATGTTTTTATAAAAAAAACTTTTTATCGTCTTTTTTCGGTAATGTGCTTTTTCCTTCTTGGGGTTGGTTCTTGCGACCACGGCTCCAAAAGCCGGGGCTAATGATGGATAGTGACGCACTATGGCTAGGGGTGCCGCCAGAGTTGGGCCGCATGGGCCGTAGTGGGGGCAGGGAAAAGAGAGAGAGAATTTGTGGCTCACCAATTTGACCGGGGATTTGTCGAGCCTTCTGGTGGTGTTGTCGTGCTTCGGGCAGAGGAAAGATAAACCTTTTTTTTTTCTTGATTTTCGAAAATCGGCTATCACAAGCTTCTTATTGAGTTCCGCTGGGCCGCGGAGTGTGACCATGCTTATGAGTCATTGAAAAAGACCTTGACAAGCTTTCCCATTCTATGAGTTCCCGATTGGAATGTAATTTTCCATGTGCATATTGATGCATTGAACTTTGCTATTGGGTGTGTTCTAGCTCAACCAAGAGAACATAAATTGGACTACCCCATTAGCTTTGCAAGTCTTCAATTGAATGATGCTAAGAGGAACTACACCACTATAGAGCGGGAAGGTTTAGCTATGATATATGCAATAAAAAAATTTGCTACTACCTTCTTGCCAACAAGTTTGTTTTCTATGTGGATCATCAAACCTTGTTGTATCTAGTAAATGAACCTTGTTCCACGGGAAGAATTACACGATGGTTGTTAATCTTCTTGAGTTTGATTTCACCATTATGGTGATACCTGGTAAAAGACATGTCATGGCGGATCATTTGTCTTGCATACCCAATGGTGAAGCCCCTAGTGGAGTCGATGAGGAATTGCCCGATACTTTCCTATTCCTAGTCGGAGACCATGCTTGAATGGAGTGAGAAGATTATGAACTTTTTAGTTAATGGTTTTCCACCCAAGGAGCTTCATATAAGGATATAGCTTGAAAAGTGTTAAAAGAATGTGAACCTTATTCTCTCATTGCAGGAACTCTCTACAAGCTAGGGAAGGACAATATTCTTAGACGTTGTGCTCGTGAGGATGAGTATTTATACATACTGCAAGAAGCCCACATGGGTATAGCCGGAGGACATTTCTTAGGGAAACTAACTGCTAGAAAGGTGTTGCAATCAAGCTATTGGTGGCCTACCTTATAATTCAAGGATGCATCACTTTTTGCAAAAGGATGTGATGAATGCCAATGTTACAAGACCACACAAGGAAAGGATAAGATGCCCTTACATCCTATTAAAGTGACTCAACCATTTGAAAAATGGGGTTTAGACTTTGTAGGCCCAATTAGTCTGGCAGTTCGTAACACTTAATCTCGATATATTATCATTCCCACTGACTATGTGACAAAGTGGACGGAAGCCAGGGCGACATGTAAGGCTGATGTAAGGTCAATTGCCAAGTTTCTCTTTGAGAAATTATTACAAGATTTGGTTGTCCCTTTGAGAGTGTGAGTGACAACGGTACTCATTTTGTAAATGGAGTGATAACGGAACTCACAACAAACTTCATGATAGCCCATCATAAGTCCACGCCTTGTTATCCACAAGCAAATGGCCAAGCTGAGAGTACTAACAAGACCTTGATTTCTATCTTGACCAAAACAGTCAAAGCTCATTGCATAGATTGGGATTTGAAGTTGACATCAATTCTATGGGCTTATTGTACTTCTTATAAAGTGGCTATTAATTGTACACCATTCAAAATGGTATATGGCCAAGAAACACAGTTATGCCATGAGAATTTGTAGTTCCTAGTCTGCGCGTAGCTTCACAAGAAGGTTGGGATGGTAACCCTTTAGTTGAGCGTTTATATATCCTTAAAAGGTTAGATGAAGAAAGACAATTGGTTGTGCAAAATGCACTTGTGGAGAAAGATAGGAGGAAGAAATGGTTTGACCGTCATCTAAAGAACAAAGATATCAATGTTGGTGATAAAGTCCTTATATATGGAGTGCATAACAAAAAGAACAAGTTGAAATATGTGGGAAAAGGACCATATACAGTATGCAAAATCACCCCACAAAGTACCATTTGTGTGGAAACTCTTGAGGCAGTTGAAACTAATGGATTCCTTAATGGGAGAAAATTTAAAAGATACTATGATCCTTTAAGCCAAGAGGAGCTACGTGCAATCCATAAAAAAAAGGCAGCCAAGACACAAACAGAATTGAAGAAAATACAAGCTCAAGCTAAGGCTAAGGAGAGACAACAACGCATAAGACGCCAACCAAAGGCCAACCTTGGAGTTACACATGCATTCCATATTGAAACAAATGATGATTGATTAGACTCTAACACACCTCTACGATACCCTATTGAACTAAATAGCGCATATGGGAAAGTGCTATATAACGCCTTGCGAGACACGGGTGCTAAATATAATCTGTTTTCATATGGGGTGTGGTGTCAGTTGGGAAAGCCATCTCTATCTGAGAGTACTATCCAAGTCAAGGGTGTCAACAAGAAAAGAACTACGATTTTTGGTATCTGGCACACTTCTGTCAGTTATGACAACGGGGTTGTAGTTCAAGACTTTTTGGTCATGCCTATTGGAACTATGGAAGGTCATATAAACCTAGGACGCACGTGGATGATAGCGAACAAATGCAGTATTGATCAATGCAAAAACAACCTCTTGGCCCTGTCACTCAAGGCATAGTCCCTGAGATGTTACCTCCTGAGGAAATAAAACAAAAAATAGTGCATGTCCAGGAGGTTGAACCATATGTCCCTATAGCCCAACTCTCTAGATCTTCAACTTCTGTGGTTGAAACAAAGCTTGAGACACACAAGGTGCATCCTAATATAATGAAAAAAACATATAAGTGGTTCCCAATAGCTTCTTTAGCGACCATGGCTGATGCTAAAAAACAGGAGCCTTGTAAGAAACGCCCCACTCGCTCCCAAAAATGTAAGAAAACGTTGCATTGGATTCCTAAATGACTATTGGAAGCCCAAGGCTACTATCAAGGAAATGATCATATCTAGGTGCCAAAACGTAAATTGTGTTCTTACATGTCCCCCTGACCCATGTGAGTCAAATATTGTGACGATAAAACCGATTGAAGATCGTGGGAAAGGAAAGATCACAAAACACTTTACACGTGATCCGGAGCTAGTTGGGTACCCAAGCGAGAAAGGCTTGTTTCGCTCAGCTCAACCATAGAAAAAATGAATGAAGCTTCTTGCTCTTCATTTAGTTCATATACGAAAATAGAAGCTTCGACACGACCTCCACCTACCATTGTACATATCCATACAAACAAGAAAGAGTTTTCACCTCCCGTTGTAAGTTCACCACCTACAACAACGTTGCAAATAAAATCATGGGAGAGTACCTTACCACCCTTGAAACTAGATGAAAGGCCTAGGGAAGTCGAAAACTATTGGTCAAAGTCTTCAACCAAGAAAACTTGGAACAATTGGTTTCAAAAGGTGGTGACAACATCATTCCAAAAGGTATGATCTACCCAAGGAAGGGGGGAGTGTTTGTTGACATCCATCATTCACTTGCTCCCCTCTTAACCTTCCTCCCTGACCTCTCAATCTTCAATCTTAGGGAATGTATATATAAAGCCTTATACTCAGAAAAACCAAAATAAAAAAGTAAAAGAGCAAGAGTCACCAAACAAAAGTCTGGAAACCTATAAGTTCTATATATGACACCATTATGCATAAGGACACAAGATTTTGACATGACCCGTATAATATTTGCACACTAACCGTCATCTATATGTGTGTGCAGAATATGGCTAGTAAGATAGAGTCATCCACTCCTACCTTGGGTCAAAGGTACCCTCTTTACTTTTCACAAGTGTTTCACATAGTCTACCCGGTGCTTGCATAATGGGATTTGGTAGGTACGCTAGCTTGTGAGAGGAATTTCAAGGAGTTAGAATGGTTGATACGTCTCTTGACCATGACTGATCCATACTTAGTAGAGAGCGTCTCTCCCATTGCACAAGCCTACCCTTTTGACCAAGATGGCTATAGACGTCTTGTGACCTTCTTAGTAAACATTTGTGTCTCTAATGATGAAGAAGATTTAAATGATTACACGGATGGCACATACGTTCTCATGGATGATGACTTTGTTTTTCTCGATGATGACAAGGATAGGGGTTTAGTCTTAGGGTTACCTCCCCATCTCTACAATATCCTGGTCCCTTGATTCTGTAAGGGGGGGGTGCGAATAAATAGGTTAGGGTTGGTGCCTCTTCCCACTGATGTGCCTCCTAGAGGTATTCTTTGTGTTTTCTAGTGTGTACACGAACGTGTTGCTGTTGTTAGGATTTTGAACTTCATGGAATCTTTCTCTCCTTCACTCTTCGAATCAAGCACGATCATCAACCCGAATAGGTGTTTCTTGTCCATTAGCATTGCCTCTTGTATTCTTTTTTTTGCATCCATGTTTGTTTGCTTTAAATGGATTGGTAGCACAATATTCAACACATTTTCTTAGATTAAACATTAGATTTTATATAATTTTTTGTCATGATTCCTTATCTAAGTTTCAGAATCAAGCAGTCGGACTAAGCTAGTTTGACTAAGTTAGGAGTTAGCGATCTTCTCTTAATACCATGGGGAATGTCTTCCTAATAATCAATGGCTACTTTAGGCTCTTAGTCCTATTTAGGCAACATTGTGTGCAATGTACTAGGGCTTTCTAGTGGGCTTAATCCCTATTAACCTTTAGCTTAAGTATTATAAAGGGAGTTTACTAGTGTGATGAGCCTGGAGAGTAACAGTGTCATATGACCCCCCACAAGTTACAAAATTGAAATGCTAAAAAACAAACAATCAAAAAAATTTCAAAAGTACCACAATGTAAAATCTTAATTTGGTAGTACACTCACATGTATTGCCTATGATACTAGAGCCCTATGGTTCCCAATGTGGGCACTTTTCTTTGAAAAGCAAAAAATCCAAGGCTTACAAAATAAGCGCACACATCAAAATTGAATCAATGTGAAAAGACTTTGAGGGGTCAAAGAAAAGGTAATAAGTGAGGTGATGATTTCATAAGAAATTCCTTTTATTGTAGCTTAACTACAAGGTCTTCTAGGTATAGCCTCTAGGCGTACCACTTATCGTATTTTACAGTAGTTTTGCAGCGATCGGTCACTATGGGCGTCCATGTGTGAATGGGCCAAACTCTTATAAAATGTCCATTTCACCTAAAAATTCTCATTCTCTGAGGTGTAAGCTAAGAAGTGCTCTTGCTCCATCTCTGTATCCTTCTCCTTCGTGTGTGTGTGTGTGGTGTGTGTGTGTGTGTGTGTGTGTGTGTGTGTGTGTGTGTGTGTGTGTGTGTGTGTGTGTGTGTGAGAGAGAGAGAGAGAGAGAGAGAGAGAGAGAGCATTGCAACAGCATGGGCGGCGGTGAGGCGGTTGAGCGCGACATCGACAATAGCTCCTTCTTCTTCGTAGCACAGGATCCTTCTTGACGGAAGCATTGAGCGATGAGTGACACACCCCTACCCCTTTGATCTTGCTAGGATCTTCTAGTTGTGTGTTTGTAGCCTTTCAAGGCTCACACACAGTGCACAGGCAAGTTCCCAACTTTGACACGTACGGCAAATCGTACAAGAGTACACGTCCACTTTATGCTAAATTCATCAGGTAAATTGTATCCCGACAGTGCCGTCGGTGCCCCAATTAAGAGGGGAGTCTCACGTGCCATGTATCTTGTGTCTCAAGGAAGACAAAGCCGAGAATAGCAAGCGGCTTACACACGCCATGCACATCGAGAATAGATGACAGTTGAGCTAAGTTTATAAAGGGGTGCTCCCACGCCCAAAAGGAGGCCCCAGTTTTGCATGTGAGGGTTCTTTTTGGGGCCGGGGAGGAAGGAGGAGGCTTTTTCTTTGGGGAAGGAGGTGAAGGGAGCTCTCTAGGAGGAAGGAGCGGGATTTTTATTGAACAAAGGGAGCCAGGTGGAGCTCTCAAGGTAGGAAGAGAGATTCTCTGTAATGGAATTTGCCTATTCAATTTGAGAATAGCGGAATTTAATGAGAGTACTTTCAAGAAATGATTTTGTGAGCATAGCGGGTAGACATAATTGAAGATAGCAACATAATCATAGCAATTAGTTAACTTGGCATAGACAATACTTTTGCAAGAGAGAGAGTTTAGAGAACATGACAACAATTGAGGACCGGATTTATGTGGAGCCGGTCCCCCCTCCAATAGGCATTTGTATTATGATTTCTCCCATAAAGAGAGACTTGTTACAATACAGTCTTTGTGTTCCTTGTGACCTAGGTGATGTCATGAAGATGGAAGGCTTCATGCACCACAAACATAACATAAACTTGAAGAAAGCTTTAACTATCCCAAGCCTCAGTCCCAAGACCTCAAACACCTTCGAAGGTGGAGAGAGCTAGCAGGGAATGAGGGTAGGGAAGAGGAAGAAGAAACATTTCGTAGGAGAAAGAATTAGTTCCTCACTTATCATACTCTTGTTGCTAGCATACATAATAGCATAGTAATGAAGAAGAAGGATATGGAAAGCTTAAGCATTGAAGCATGGCTCTTGGTTGGATTTGCACTCCATAGCCAAGAGTGTTGGTGTAGGCTCTCAACCTCTACTTGCTTGGAGAGGGAGCTCTTGCACTTTGCATATCACACAATGAGAGTGCTTGTGAGTGTGTGTGGGTGAGTATACCCCCTAGGCACCCCCCTAGCTTGCTTGGGTCGACCCCCCTTGTAGCTCATGCCTGAAGCTCATTGGACCCTTCCAGGCCTAGCCAATCACAAGCAAGAGCCATTACAAGCAACATGGGTAGCCTTGGGACAAGTGTCCCCCTTTCCCCTTTGAGAGAGAGGACTTGATAAATGCTAAAACAATTAGATAATTCATGTAATTTATCATTGGACCCCTTTGAAGCCTAGCCAATAGGCTTCAAGCAACACATGAAGGTAACATGGGTAGGGGCCTGACATGTGTCCTTGCTGCCTCTTCAAGTTGGGCTTCCCTTGTGTGTGTGAGTGGGTGTTCTCTCTCTAGCCCCTAGGAAAAGGGCTCGCCCCCCCTCTTGTAGGAATGCTTTTGACTTTTAGGTGATCAAGCACCTTACTCACCAAGCATGACAAAGCACTTGAACTAGGGGGTGTTCCCACAAGCATCTCAGGCAAGCTTCTCAAGGCACCTCAAGTACTTTAATCATGCAGCAAGTCAAGCACCTCAAGCATGGAGCCAGTCAAGCACCTCAAGCATGAAAAACACCTCAAGCATGACAAGCACCTCGAGCTTGGGCCGGGTTCCCACCTCAAGCTCAGCCCTAGCTTACTTAAGGTCAAAGGACTTTTACACACATTTATTGGAGGTCTTCAATGAAGCTAACCCTAAGGTCTTATGCTCCATTGGTTAGCCTTGCTCTTTGATAGACCATCTCCCTTTTGGGCCCCTTTACCATTGGCCCCGTGTTGAGATAGATCTATAAGCACATACCTATATCTTAACACTTGTTCCCGTTTATTCTCCCACATTAAGTGATCAATTTAATATGAGAAAATCATTTGGGTTAGTTAGATATTAGATTTTATGACATTACCTCTCTCTTGAAATCATAGTCGTCCTCGACTATGAGGTAGAAAAGATAAAGTCTTAGTCATTAGTCAATCGTACTTAGCGGGTAAAGGATCCCTTTTTACCCTATGACATCTTTCCAAGATGGATGACTAATCCATTTGGTGCTTGGGAGACATAGCTGCCGCAAGCATGTCTGCTCTTTAGTCCATTTTATTCTCCCAAAGTAGAGTGACAAATTCTACTTGGTGTTTGAGAGACGTCGTCATCACAAACATGATTCTAAGCATGCATACTAGTTAAATTTTGTGCACAATTAAAAAGAGGACTAGTCATATAAGACAAAAACATGAGTTATTTAAAAGAAATTTGTACATTTGCTTACTCTAATGTAGCATTGTAAGCATTGACAAGGTTCATACTATCCTTAAGTTGTACTCCTTGCATCCATTTAGCATCTTCAAAAGGATAATTTTTGAACTTAATAAGATACCGTCGGATAATCTTACCATGTCGTAGTACCTTGTCTTCATGCCAAAGGATAGCTTCGGGTTGTAGCACCTCTTCTTGGTCTTCAACTTCGGGAGGGTCTTCAATAATTGGTTCAATTGGTGGCTCTCCTTTGTAGGGCTTAAGTAAGCTTACATGAAAGGCATTGTGTATAAGCCAATGGTTGGGCAACTTGAGTTGATAAGCCGTCTCATTGATAGGCTTCAAGATTTGGAAAGGACCATAGTATCTTTTTGCTAGTTTAGCATAATACTTTTGATGGCCCGTAGGATTTTTGCCCGTTGTTTGCCTTAATCGAGCCTTAGGAAACTTGAGTAAGACCCAATCATTTTCTTTGAACATTAAGGCTCTTCTGTGCTTATCAGCAGCAGCTTTTTGCCTTTGTTGAGAGATGGCTATAGCCTCCCTAATCTTTTGAAAAGATTCTTGTAGGTCACGGCTATACTCATCGGCGGCGAAGATTTTCCCATGTACTTTCAGTAGCAAGGGACTTTTAGGTCTTCCTTCTATGATCTCGAAAGGTGCTTTGCCCGTAGAAGTATGTACAGTATTATTGTAGGCATACTCTACTAGCGGTAAATACTTTTCCCATTGTGAGCGTTGATCTACTTCGGTAACATAAGTCTTGAGTAGATCGAGTATCGTAAGATTGGCTATCTCACTTTGGCCATCCGTTTGTGGGTGATAGGCCGAAGAGAAATTCAATCTTGTTCCTAGATTTTCAAAGAGACCTTTCCAGAAATTACTGGTCATTCTAGGATCTCTATCTGACACGATGGATGTGGGTAATCCATGGTGTTTGAAAATCTGAGATATGAAGAGAGTTGCCATTTGATGTGCCTTAATAGTCTTTTTGACAGGAATAAAATGTGCTTGCTTGCTAAACCTGTCGACTATTGTCCATATTCCTGTATTCCCATGGATAGACTTGGGTAATCCAAAGATGAAATCCATGGATATACTCTCCCATGGTGAATTTGGAATAGGCAATGGCTGGAGTAATCCAGGTTGCTTCCCTCTATCATACTTGGTCTTTTGGCATACTACACATTTTGAAACATACTCTTGTATGTCCACTTTCATGGTAGGCCAATAGAAATACGTCTCTACTCCTCGGAGAGTAGGTTGAATACCTCTATGCCCTGCATATGGAGGAGCATGGGATTCATACATAACCTTCTCACGAAGGGAATGGGTAACACATAGCCTATTTCCGTGAAGAAGATAACCATCCTGCAAGGTGAATGGTTCCTCTTTCTTCCCCAAAGCAAGGGCTGACATTATGTCTCTAAAGTCAGGGTTAGTAGCATACTCATCTATCATAGAGGATAGATCATTGTGAGTAGCAATAGACACCGCATTAACTTTTGGTCGTCGTGAAAGTGCATCGGCAACTTGATTGTGCTTACCAGCTATGTGAGCAATATGAAAATTAAATTGCGAAAGAAAATTTGCCCACCTCATTTGTTTGTCAGAAAGCTTGGTTTGCGTCATGAAATACTTGAGACTTTGGTGGTCGGTTCGTAGGATAAATGGAGTCCCCAATAGGTAGTGCTTCCATGTGTCTAGGGCATGTAGAACAGCTAAAAGCTCTTTCTCATAAATGCCCAAGACTCGTTCATCACCATTGAGCCTTCGGCTCTCATATGCTATGGTATGCCCTTCTTGAAGCAAAACCGCTCCAAGGCAATCACCACAAGCATCACATTGGACCTCAAAGGGCTTTGAGAGATCCGGAAGCACAAGGACTGGTTGGGAAGTAAGCTTCTCTTTGAGTTTTTCAAAAGCATTTTGCTCCTTAGCAGTCCATACAAACTTAACGTTCTTCTTGGTTAAGTCGTGTAGTGGTCCTGCCACTTGAGAGAATTTTGCTATGAAGCGTCTATAGTATGCACACATACCAATAAAGCTTCTTAGCTCATGTAGATTCCTTGGGTTAGGCCATGATTTTATTACCTCTAACTTTGATGGATCCATACGAATACCATCGTGAGAGATAATATGGCCTAGATATTGAATCTCTTGAAGGAAGAATTCACTTTTCTTTTGGTTGAGAAAAAGTTTGTTCTCCCTCAAGGCTTGAAAAATCACTTGGAGATGTTGCTTATGTTCCTCCAAAGACTTGGAGTAGATGATGATATCATCGAAGAACACTCCAGTGAATTTTCGATATGGTCTAAAAATTTTCTCCATCAAACGATTGAACGTAGCTAGTGCATTAGTCAAGCCAAAAGGCATGACTAGATATTCATAAAGACCAAATGTTGTGCGAAACGCGGTCTTTAAGATATCCTCATCCACTATCCTTATTTGATGATAGCCACTCTTAAGGTCAATCCTACTGAAGTAGGTAGAGCCTTGTAGCTTATCAAACAGATCTTCTACCCGAGGTACGGGAAATCTGTTTTTAATAGTGATATGGTTTAGTGCTCGATAGTCCACACACATACGGTATGTACCATCTTTCTTTTGCACTAAAAGGACTGGAGAACAAAAGGGAGAGGAACTAGGCCTCACCATCCCTTTGTCTACCAGCTCTTGTACTTGCCTCATGATCTCCTCTTGTTGAGCTTGTGAGACTCGATAAGGAGGTTTGTTAGGCGGTGAGCTTCCTGGAAGGAGCTCAATACGATGGTCATCATCCCCTCGTTTTGGAGGTAGGTCCATAGGGATATCATCGATGAACACATCTTGGAATCCTTTTAGAAAAGTAGACAAGTCTAACTCTTCTTGATTCCTATCATTTTCATTTGATGAAACATTATTAGCTTTTAGAGACTCTTTGACATAAATCATGTACGTAGAAACTGAGCTCTTCATTGATTTATCAAAAGAAAGAGGATTTACAAGTGGAATAGTGCGACCACGCTCACTAGCATCTACATACATGTTCTTTCCCCTGTAGGTGAAGTAAATTCTCCTTTCAGGGAACTTCATGTTGGCAGCCATGCGATCAAACCATGGTGCCCCTAGGATAACATCCTGATGTTGGAGGGGAGAGATGAAGAAGTCTTCTTTGTCGACATAGCTTTGGACATGAATCCTCAACTTCCCAATCAAGGGAGTAACGGAGGCTTGTTGTCCCTTGAAAGCTGCATCAGCTGTTACTATATCTCCCATCTCAAAAGCTTGAATGCCCAACTTGGTGGCCAACTCTCTTGATATGAAGTTGAGAGTAGAGCCAGGGTCAAACAAGATGAAGGCATCATGCTCTCGTACCTTTCCCCAAGCATAGGAGAGTGATGATCCTTTGCAATGAGCATCCTCTTTTGGAGCTTCGATGGTGGAAGCCCTAGGAGTCTCATTGCGAGTATTCTTCTTGGGGCAAGAACGATAGCCATGTCCTTGCTCCCCACACTTGAAACACTTATGGTCCTTGCGAAAAGCTTCAAGCTCTTCAGGAGAGAGTTTGTTTTTACCTTTGTAAACTCCCTTCTCCTTGGACCGATTGTTGTTGTTGTTATTGGAAGTGCCTTGGGAATTATTTTGAGCATTGGATTTCCCCTTTGCATCATTTTTATCTTTGTTTTCCATGGGCTTGACATTACGTCTAGCCCCTTGATGGAAATTGATGCGTGAAGCAACCATGGTGTGGTGGATTACTTCGGTAATAGTACCGGGCCGTTGAGATTTGATATATTCGGCCATCTCTTCAAGTAATCCCGCACAGAATTGCTGTCTTTGCTCGGCAAAGTCTATCTTTTGAAAGACAGTAGCTTTGAGATGTAAATCCCAAAACTTATCTACATACTTGTTGATAGACTCATGAGAGAGGAGCTTCAAGCCGCGCCATTCGGTAAGAACTTTATCTTTAGTATCGCTTGGAAGAAATTGCTTCATGATGGAAACTCGTAGAGTTTTCCATGTCTTTGGGGCTTCTCCATTGCCACGAAGGCTAGCCCACCATTGACGAGCTGATTTTTGGAAGTGCATAGCTACATGGCGTAGCTTGGAGGACTCTGTGAAGCCCTCGTCCCCAAAGGCCGCATCAAATTGCTGGATGAAGGCCAACACTTTGTCGGTAGCACCAAAGGTGCCATCGTAGGTGAGAAAAGAGATACTCTTTCCTCCCTCCTTGAACTTCTTTAGCTTTTGTGACCTTCGCCATGCAGGAAATGATTTGCGATGCCCTCCCCTCTTGTATTCTCTAGGAGAATAGCCATAACTTTCATCGGAAGAGAAGGAAGGTGAAGAAGAAGGAGAAGAGGGTGACCTCTTCCTAGCTCTTTTCTTCCTTTGTTTCCTCTCTTGCCTGCGAGAGTGATGAGGAGAAGGACTATGGGTTGCTCTTTTCCTCTTGGGAGGAGTAGGCGATCGTCTAGACCGCCTTCTTCGTGGAGCCACATCTTCAGAAGAACTTAGACTTTCATTGCTTTCTTTCTCTTTGGATTCCTCCTCTCGAATGGGAGAGAGTCTTCTTTGGGGGGTCTCTTCAAGCGGCCTCCTAAGCTCTCTCTCCTCTTGGAGAGGAAGGGAAATTCCATAGGCACGAAGTTGTTGAGTAACTTCGGCTTGCAAGGTAGGGTTGCCCATAGCTTGTTGCAACCTAGTCACAAGATAATTCACAAACATGGGAGCATCATCATTAGCACCTTCATGTGCAAAATCAAAGCTATCAATGTTCATTCTACTCTCTTGATTATTGTCAGCCATGTTAACAAAATTTTATGTATGTACTTAGTGTATGCTTTGGCAATTCAAAACCTTAGTTGCCACTCCTCTTAGCCTTTGAAAATCGGCTCTTAAGTATCTACACCCACGGCTCAAAGTGGTTAATTATAGAGAGTAGAGGAGTAGGTCTAACATAGCAGAGTTGCCAAGGGCTAGCTCCTTTCGGACTTCTTATGGCTCAATAATGGTAAAGCCGTAGGCAAGTCTAAAAAGACTCCATTATTAAGTCCAAAGCTCCCGAGGTGTGCACCATCCCCCACATAGTGGGCTTAACAAAACCGGTATTAGATCCCAGTTCCACTTACTCTATTATAATTAACAACATCAACCATTTATAGGCTACTTAAGGACCTCTCTTCTTAAGCAAGAAAAGAGAAACCAAATGCTCTGATACCAATGTAATGGAATTTGCCTATTCAATTTGAGAATAGCGGAATTTAATGAGAGTACTTTCAAGAAATGATTTTGTGAGCATAGCGGGTAGACATAATTGAAGATAGCAACATAATCATAGCAATTAGTTAACTTGGCATAGACAATACTTTTGCAAGAGAGAGAGTTTAGAGAACATGACAAAAATTGAGGACCGGATTTATGTGGAGCCGGTCCCCCCTCCAATAGGCATTTGTATTATGATTTCTCCCATAAAGAGAGACTTGTTACAATACAGTCTTTGTGTTCCTTGTGACCTAGGTGATGCCATGAAGATGGAAGGCTTCATGCACCACAAACATAACATAAAATTGAAGAAAGCTTTAACTATCCCAAGCCTCAGTCCCAAGACCTCAAACACCTTCGAAGGTGGAGAGAGCTAGCAGGGAATGAGGGTAGGGAAGAGGAAGAAGAAACATTTCGTAGGAGAAAGAATTAGTTCCTCACTTATCATACTCTTGTTGCTAGCATACATAATAGCATAGTAATGAAGAAGAAGGATATGGAAAGCTTAAGCATTGAAGCATGGCTCTTGGTTGGATTTGCACTCCATAGCCAAGAGTGTTGGTGTAGGCTCTCAACCTCTACTTGCTTGGAGAGGGAGCTCTTGCACTTTGCATATCACACAATGAGAGTGCTTGTGAGTGTGTGTGGGTGAGTATACCCCCTAGGCACCCCCCTAGCTTGCTTGGGTCGACCCCCCCTTGTAGCTCATGCCTGAAGCTCATTGGACCCTTCCAGGCCTAGCCAATCACAAGCAAGAGCCATTACAAGCAACATGGGTAGCCTTGGGACAAGTGTCCCCCTTTCCCCTTTGAGAGAGAGGACTTGATAAATGCTAAAACAATTAGATAATTCATGTAATTTATCATTGGACCCCTTTGAAGCCTAGCCAATAGGCTTCAAGCAACACATGAAGGTAACATGGGTAGGGGCCTGACATGTGTCCTTGCTGCCTCTTCAAGTTGGGCTTCCCTTGTGTGTGTGAGTGGGTGTTCTCTCTCTAGCCCCTAGGAAAAGGGCTCACCCCCCCTCTTGTAGGAATGCTTTTGACTTTTAGGTGATCAAGCACCTTACTCACCAAGCATGACAAAGCACTTGAACTAGGGGGTGTTCCCACAAGCATCTCAGGCAAGCTTCTCAAGGCACCTCAAGTACTTTAATCATGCAGCAAGTCAAGCACCTCAAGCATGGAGCCAGTCAAGCACCTCAAGCATGAAAAACACCTCAAGCATGACAAGCACCTCAAGCATGACAAGCACCTCGAGCTTGGGCCGGGTTCCCACCTCAAGCTCAGCCCTAGCTTACTTAAGGTCAAAGGACTTTTACACACATTTATTGGAGGTCTTCAATGAAGCTAACCCTAAGGTCTTATGCTCCATTGGTTAGCCTTGCTCTTTGATAGACCATCTCCCTTTTGGGCCCCTTTACCATTGGCCCCGTGTTGAGATAGATCTATAAGCACATACCTATATCTTAACACTTGTTCCCGTTTATTCTCCCACATTAAGTGATCAATTTAATATGAGAAAATCATTTGGGTTAGTTAGATATTAGATTTTATGACATTCTCTTGGGGAAGAAGACACAAGCCGAGGAAGAGCTCAACGAGGAGCTTCGAGGAGATCTCTCAAGAGCCTTTGGAACAGGATTTGGAGCAAATGAGGGCGCCATCAAGCAGTTTTTGCCTACCGCTCTCAGTGAGGAGAGTTGCACTAGCGCTCAAGCTAAAATTGTCGATTTTCTTATTGCTCGAGGTTGCCATGCCAAGCCGGATGTTATCAAGGTTTCATGGATGTTTGTAGAGGGTTTTTTGGTTGCAATTGAAGCAAAGTATACCAGTTCTTGGTATTGTTTCTTTCCCTTTTCCCCCCTTCTTCTCTTTTCTTTGTTCCAATTGTGTGGTGCTGGTGATTGAGATGTGTGTGCCTATCCGGGCCTCTGTGTGTGTGAGAGAGAAAGAGTGAGTGGTGTGTGCTGCGTCATGGTCATAAACGGGCAAGACCATTGTGGATTGATGTCGATTGTGTGAGTTTTGAAGGTGAAATCTAGTGGATTGGGGTGTAGTGATTATCTTGGGCTATAGAGAAGCATATTACTTGTGTTCCAGGTGTGTTCCCCTTTTCCCCCTATCAAAGGTATTGTCATGCGATAGTAGACACAATTGTCAACACTAAAAACTAAGTACTATGTGCCAATTAATAGGCCCTGGATGAGGCTGGAGTGTACCCCAAGCCAGTAGGTAGTGCCCCCTCTTCTGCCTAGAATAACTGCAAGCTTTTAGAAACTTTTCTAAAAACATGGCTTTGCTTTTGGTGTACCATTCAATTTTCACAAGAAAAAATGATTAACTGGCTAGTATCCTAGCAACTAATGTGACCGTGACTAGACTATGATGCATCATGATGCCCGACATAATTATGAATTTCTCGTACTGCCCCGGCTATTGTTACCATATACATGTGGTAGTGATGTGTGTGAGCACACTTAGGACCGTTGGCGAATATTCTCCCTCACTAAAAGGTTTTTTCCCTCGTGCAGTGTATATATGACCATCACTCTAGGGCAAACTTATCTTTCCATTGCACACTAAGTACTACACTCTATGTTGTGTGCCTTGAGTTCCTTTGTCTTCTCCAAGCTGTGTATGAACTTTTGCAACCCTAATTCCAACAATTGGTATCAAAGTAGGTTACATCCTCTCGAGCTTAGTCGCCCGTAGCTCCAGCACATGCCTGCTCACTTTCTCTAATTTCTATGAGCTTTGGCAAGCGTTTGCAGGTCTACTCAGATTTTTTATTCGGGCTCATTTCAGCCTCCGTTTCCACTATATGCAATATTACATAGGCTATTTTGTCATTTTGTGCAAAACTTTTGTCATGCCACTTTTGTATAACAGGTACCTTACAGTCTTCTACGGTTTGTGCTATATAGCACGTGTTTGTTTCTCCTCTTTTCAAGCAGTTTTTACATCAGGTGCAGGCATTTGCCATGGCCCACAACAACACAGATGTGTTCAAGATGTTTGTTGCTTCTGAGGACAGTCTGGATGGGGACAATTACCCTATGTGGGCTTGCATGATGCAACATATTCTTGTGTCAAAGGGTGTCTGGAATATTGTGCAACGCATTGATGTACGTCCTGGTTCTGAAGATGTAGGCGATGTTGAGGATGTTGTAGGTCTTCCTGTTGTTAGAGTTGTTTTGTCGATGGAAGAACAAGCTCGTTGGGATGTAAAAGATGTGCAAGCTCATGCATTGATTGTGTTGTCTATGACGCACGCTATTATTCTCACATTCATTCAGTGAAATCCACAAACCAGGCTTGGGATATGCTGGATGGTCTTTATGCAAGTCGCAATGAGGCTAAACTTGCATTGATGCGTAAAGAGCTGGAGTCAAAGATTATGCATGAGGAAGATCATATGGACACTTTCCTTGATGGTGTCAAGGATATCAATGAGCAACTATTTTCTGCAGGTGAAGTCATTTCAAAAAAAATTCCTTGTGTAGATTGTTCTTGATGCCTTGCCAGATTCTTACTAGACTTTTTCTAGTACTTGGAGACTTATGACCCAAGGAAATCTTGAAGTTCTCAAGTTTGATGCATTATGCACATTGCTATTGCAAGAGTCGCTTTTCAAGAAAAACAAGACTAGACAATGTGTAATTGAACATGCAATTATTGCTGCTCCAAGAAAAGTTGGTAACAGCAATGCAACCACTTCTTATGGTTCTTTTGCGAGTGGAAAATCAAATGTTCCTAATGCTTCTGCTGGCATAAATTCATCTGGAAATTTTGGTGATAAGGGAAAAACAATATTGCATTGCCATTATTGTAAAGCTAATGATCACTTTGTCAAGCAGCGTCCTAAGTTGAAGGCCAAAGAGGCTAAGAAGAAATAGGATGGTTCCATTGCAAATGTTGGTTCCACTACAAATGCAGCTATTGTTGAGTCTTCAGTGAAAGGAGACTGTGATGTTGATGTTGATATTGATGTAGAATGGGCTTTTAGTGTAGAGTGTACCTATAATCCTGTTGTCCATTATGCATGCATGTCAGCTGCTGCAGATTCACATGTGTGGTATTTGACAGTGGTGCTACAAAGCACATTACCTCACATTGTGATTTGTTTACCTCTCTTGAGTCTGTCTCTCATGGGAATTCAGTTTTTGTGCCAACAATGCCTCTTATCCGATTCAAGAAGTTGGAAATATTGTGTTTATTGTTGCAAATGGCAGTTCTTTCACACTTATTGATGCACTTTATGTACCTGGGATCAAGAAGAATCTTTTTTCTGTATCTGCACATGCTAGACTTAGACTTGTAGTCAAACTTGTGGATAACAGATGTACAATACATGATCTTAGTTTCAATGATGAAATTGTTGCATCTAGCATTTTATGCCATGCATTGTATAAGCTCACTTTGTATGACAAGTTTGTGCAAAATTTTGCAAATGCAGTTGTGGACTCAAAGGCTATTTCAGATGCAAAACTTTGGCATGCACGTTTTGGACATCTAAATTTTTCCAGTTTGCTACGTTTGCAGAAATTTGATATGGTTGCTTCTTTGCCACCTCTTTAAGCACCTGCCAAACATGTTTGTGAAGGTTGTATTTTGGATAACATGCAGCATTCAAAGTTTCCAAAGGATGGTTCAGTTAGGGCCACATGCACGTTGCAACTTGTGCTGCATAGTGATGTTTGTGGGCCCATGCAAACTCCATCCCCTTGGGCAATTACCTTTACTTCGTGACTTTCATTGATGATTACTCCAGGCATGCATGGGTGTATCCGCTTAAAGCAAAGTCCAAAGTTTTTATGTGCTTCAAGTGATTTTTGGCTATGGCTGAAAATGTCTCAAAATGTACTATGGGCACCCTCCGTTACGATTGAGGGGGGGAGTATATGTCTCATGAATGTAATGCATTTTTGGCTAGTCGTGGGATAAAACACCAATGTACAATTCCTTATACGCCTAAGAAAAGCGGTGTTGTTAAGAGGAAAAACATGTGACTTACGAAAATGGCACGATGTATGGTCAAAATCAAGCTTTATCCCATTCGTCTTGGCTTGAGGCAATCATATGTGCTACTTATGTACTAAACAGGTGTCCTACAAAAGCTTTGCAATCTATTCCTCCATATGAAGCATGGCATGATAGAAAGCTTTCTATTGAGCAAATGCGGGTTTTTGGTTGTTTGGCATATGCTTTGGTGCCACAAACACAACGCAAAAAATTGGATGATAAGGCTGTCAAAAGTATTTTTGTTGGTTATAGTGCTAAAAGCAAAGGCTATAGAATGTATCTTCCACGAACAAAGTGTATTCTGGTTTCATGGTATGTTGTGTTTGTGGAATATTCTGTTCAGCCCTTGTTGTCATGTACTAGAGATAGTAATGTAAGCTCACATGACATTTATGTCACTTTGTTGCCTCTTTTTAGTGGTGGGACTTTGAATGTAAATTCCAATGAGGCAAATGTATAGCCTATGGGGGTTTCTGAAAATGTTACAGATCAGCTTATTAGTGATGCAAATGTACATGATGTACTTGATAAGGACAGAGCTGAAAATAAGCAGGCTAGAGGTATGCCAAAATGGCCGGTGCATACATTGTGTGACAGTAAATTGGATGCACCAAAGGTCTAGTCACACTCCTTCAAGAACTCACCATGCATCTTATGCATCAGATTGTTATGCTTTGGCTGTGTCTAGCTTACATGATATTGAGGAACCTCTATCTTTTGCTGCAACACAAAATTCAAAAAATTAGATGGCTATCATGCAATCAGAATATGATGCACTTATATAAAATGACACATGTGATTTGCCTCCTGGCAAAAAGTCCATTGGTACAAAGTAGGTTTACAATTGAAACGCAAGGTGGATGTTGAGATTGATCATTGTAAGGCTCGACTTGTTGCAAAGGGTTATGCACAAGAAAAAGACATAGATTATGAAGAGAGTTTTGCTCCCACTTGTCGTATGACTATTGTACATTTTCTATGTGCATTGAAAGCTCATTTTGGTTGGGATGTACATCAATCAAACATTGTTACTGCTTTCTTGAATGGTGACATATTTGAGGAATTTTATGTAATGTAGCGTCACAGTTTTGTCAAGAAAGGACAAGAGGATAACGTGTGCAAATGTAACAAAGATTTGTATGGGTTGAAGCAATCTCCTCGTGCTTGGTATGATAAGGGTGACACTCATTTGGTCAAACGAGG
Source organism: Adiantum capillus-veneris (assembly GCF_014529385.1). NCBI lineage: Eukaryota > Viridiplantae > Streptophyta > Polypodiopsida > Polypodiales > Pteridaceae > Adiantum > Adiantum capillus-veneris. The sequence continues at coordinate 92,610,237 of NC_140934.1, forward strand.
CTTTTGTAAGAGTCCAACTGAAAGCACATTGTATGTAAAGCATGAGGGTGATGTACTTCTCATTGTGGTTCTCTACATGGATGATTTGTTGATCACTGGACCAAATGAGAGACATATTGCTGAATTTAAGACTGATTTGAATGCTACTTTCAAGATGAAAGATTTGGGGATGTTTCATCATTACTTGGGTAAACAATTTAAGCAGTGTGATGGTGGTATTTCCTTGTGTCAAAGAAGTTACATAGAGACATTGCTATGTAAGTATGGACTTGAGGATTGTAAACCTATTGCCACTCCCATGGAAACATGTTTTGAAATTGAGTCTTCATGATGCTGGTGATCCTACAAATGTCACTCTTTACCAAACTTCTCTTTGATGCCTCATTTATGTTTGTGACACGAGGCTGGATATTCAATTTGTAGTCTCACAGGTTAGCGGAATCATGCATAGCCTAGGGTCTAAGCATTGGCAGACTTTCAAGAGGATTTTTTGCTACTTGAATGGCACTTTACATCTTGGCTTGTTTTATCCCAAGGGGGATCATTGCCGCCAAATTTGCATGCTTTTTTGGACTCAAATTGGGCTGGTTGTTTTGACACACGAGTACACGAGTATCCATAAGTGGTTTTTGTTTCATGCTTGGTAGCTCATGCATATTAGTTGAGCAAGAAGCAACCTACTGTGGCCACTTCCAGTTGTGAGGCTGAGTACATGACAATCTTCACAGCTACAGTTTTGTATGGCGGCTCAGACACCTTGTGGCTGATTTGGGTGTTGGACACTGCCAACACTATCTACACTGACAGCCAAAGCGCGTTGGCAGTTGCGAGGAACCCAATTTTTCATACTCGCACAAAGCACATTGAGGTGCATTACCACTATGTCAGAAGAGGCTCTCAAAAGGAGAGATGAGCTTGGTTTATGTGCCAACGCAGGACAACCTTGCAGATCTTTTCACAAAGGCATTGTCTCGTGAGAAGTTTGAAGCTTTCCGCAAAGCTTTGGGCTTACTCCCCTTTGTGGACTTATCATGTCCTCGGGGCATGGCACTTCCCTTTACTCTATGTACCAGCTCTCGTTCACCGCATCACTCCAGAGGGGATTTGTTACCATATACATGTAGCAATGATGTGTGTGAGCACACTTAGGATCGTCAGGGCATTTTTTCTGTCACTAGGAGGTTTTTCCCCGTGCATTGTTTATACACCCATCACTCTAGGGCTAACTTATCTTTGCATTGCACACTAAGTAATACATTCCCTATTGTGTGCCTTGAGCTTCCTTCATCTTCTCCAAATTGTGTGTGTTAACTTGCAACCATAATTCCAACTGGTGTATTTATGATGTCGCTTTTTATAAAAATAATTTCCATCAAAATCCTATTTAGTCCTATTTTTTTCTCCAGGTGATCGTTTTTAAATCTGATGGTGACTAAAAATAATATTTTTATATTTAGGTCTTCCTAAAAAGTACATTGCTTTTCAAAAATGACAAAAAGCACAAAAAGCTAAAAATTGGGTAAAAAGGAAAAAAGAAAAAACCATAGGTTCCCCTTGTCCACTGGAACAAGAAAGCGGGCTCGCTTTTCACTAAAAAGCATTAAAAATCATGAAAAGCTCAAAATAGCGTGAAAAGCGCCTGAAAAGTAGATTTTTACAAAATTGAACCATAGCCGAGACTCATAGATTAAGGATGTGGCCCTGCTTTTTGCAAAAAACATGAAAAATCTTTAGAAACCCGATTTTTCCAATACTGAATCAAACTTACATCTGACCTACCGAAACACGAAAATGACCTTGCTTTTCAATTTAGAACTTTACAACACTGCCAAATAAGCATTCTGAACCAAAATTTTATGAAACAAACGTTTATTTTCCTTATTTTTAAAAGAGACATGAAAATCAAAGATCTTACACTGAAGCCGTTGAGGACAATGATGATGCATCTAGGGATATCGGTGATAAACCAAATGGTGTCTAGGAGTGGTGGTGATGCTGGTTGTGCAAGTGGTGATGCATCTGGGAGTGTTGCACATAGTGATGTAGGTGGTGATGCATCAAGAGCTAGTGGATATTTGAAGTGCACGGATGGGACAATGTATTGGCCAAAGGAGGATCAAAAGAATACATTGTTTGCGTCAAAGCCAGTGTAATCCTCGATGTTAATGGTATCCTACTTAGTTCAATAGATAGTAAGAATTGTAAAGGGTGTATATTCCTACTAGGATCAGCTCACAATTGTGAATATGGAAGCAAGGGATTTTGCTCGGTTCAAAAGGGATGCACTTGCCTTCTTCGATTGGTGCCTTGAGCATTTTAATTTGTTTGTGTGGACATGCTTTATGAGGACGAAAGTAGAAATTGTTGAAAAGCTGCTTCCCTTTGCACTTTCCCAGGTTCAAGGTAAAGTTTTCACAAGAGAATTGCACAAGAGATAAGAGAGTCAAAGTGCAAGGTGGAAAGCTTCTATTTTGCAAGAAGCTATCTAACTTATGGGAGACAAGTTATTGGTACACTCCCGCATCCACAATTGTAGTGGATGACTCAAAGTGCAAGTTGTTGTGGAATCCTAAAGGCACTTCCTACATAGTGAAGAATATGGAAGATCAAAATCCCATTGAGATTCAGGAATATCTTGCAACAAGTGTCAAGTCTTTGTTCATATCTTGGCTTTATGCCAAAGATCGCCTCCAATTCGCCATCCACTCATCGTTGCCGCGACCGATTGATAATGTGAGCATAGAAGTTCCAAGGAAATGGCGCAGAGAATATGATTACTAGACATTCTGTTCTAACATGTAATCACGATAAGCGGTGTAAACAATCAAGTACTTAATGTCTTAAAGGGTGTTTTGCTCACTGGTAATGGTGATGTATCTTCTTTTGTAATGAACCAAGAGGTGAAATGTTAAGTGCTTAATGTTGTCAAGTGATTTTTGTTGACTTGTACACTGTTTATGTTTTCGCATTGTTTATCACTACACCTAGACAACGACACACTTAGACGGTGTTTCGCGATACCAAGAAAGGGTACAGGCATTTCCTCCTATTTTTGGAAGCAAAAAACACATTTCCTATCGCTTTTTTTTAACGAGTCAATAAAAACCACTTTCTTTTACTTATCTTGAACGATAAGTCTCATACATGTACATTTGTTGCACAGTTGACTTATTGCACAAGGTTTTCGTGATAGCAAGAAGGGTACGGGCGTTTCCTCCTATTTTTGAAAGAGAGAAACACATTTCTTACTGCTTTTTTTGAACTTCGATAACAAGACCTTCCTTTTACTTATCTCAAATGAAAAGTCTTTTGCCTCTATATTTGCTTCATAGCCGACTTACTGTGCAAGGTTTGCAGACATTGCAGTGGCCAGTATGTGACAAGCTATCAAGATTTAAAATTTAGTCTATTTATAGGTCTGAGGTCTGCATACATTGAAAGCCCTGAGTCTATGAATTGAGTACCACCAATAGCTTCCAGAGTATTTATGTGTATGAGGTCTCCATACATTGAAGGCCCTGAGTCCATGTATTGAGTGGTAGCTACTAGAGTATTTATTGGTAGCCACCAATCTACGTGGTAGCAACCCTTGTAATAGCTCTACTATTAGGAAGCAAAAACACCTACCAATTTCTAATAGCGATAGCCACTAGTATTTATTGCATTGGTAGCTACCAATTTGCATAGTAGCTACCAGTTTGTGCATAGTAGCTTCATAGTCTTGCTGGTAGCACTAGTAGCTACTAGTGTCATCTTGGTAGCTCTCAGTCAACTAACTATCAAGATAATACTAGTAGCTTCCAAGATATACTTGGTAGCTACCATGATATCTTTGGTATCCACCATGATATACTTGGTAGCTCCTAGTCTTCAAGGTAGCTACCCTTGTCCTACTTGCATCTACTCTCCAAAATTTGCAAAAAACATCTTAGGTTTAGTATACAAGCAACATAAAGAAAATCCTTGACCAAATATGCTTTGAAAATCTTTACATTCAAGAGTAATATCTGTGTTGAAGGGGTGACATCAAAAGGGGTGCTATTGTAAATAGACTCATATAGTTCTGAGGAAATTAGGAGTTTTTTTGACATCCCACTTTCTGCATTGGGAACCTAATAGCTCATACAAGGTGGGATTGCAAGGTATCTCCAGGCTTAGATTTCAACAGTTTGAACTCGTAGGGATTTCCTTCTGCTTGTTTGTACCAAAATCCCTTGACAAAAAATGATTTGACATTGCAAAAATTCTCCCATGCATCTTTCATCAAACTTTTAGTCTGAGTCTTTTTTGTTGTGCATTTCAAGCCATTGGGCTGCACCAGGGGACCATGGATTTGGGCTGAAAGGCGTTGAAGGATGCTAGTAGGCACATGCTCTGAAATCCAAAAGATCCATATTGTCATGAGGAGCTATAACAAAAAAATTGTCACCAACACAAAGGGCATTACTCAATGGATCATAGTGTCTTTCATATGCAAACTCTTCAATCTCACCATCATCTTCGACACCATATGTAGGTTCAAGGTTGACATAATCCCACGCAGGAACATGAGCACCTACTCCCCAAATTCCTTGCATACAAGTAGTACAGAAGCATGAGAATTGCCTACATTTGTGAGAGCTTTTCCATTTGTTATGGAGTATCCACTAATACAATGTAACCCACATGGATTAGGCACATGTTTACAATCCAAACATTGGCGTCTATCCACTTCACCTTCCTTGACCTCCCAAAACACTCGAGTAACTGGTTGTACTTGAGAAGAATGCGTGGCTGTAGCCCCATTGGAGGTGGTTTCTCTGAAAATGGCACCACATCTGCTGCACATTGTAGTTTTTGACAGTGTGGCTTTATTTTCTCTTGAGTGAGCTGCCTCTTAATCATAACAATTTCACAATAATGTTTGCCATGATGTTCATTTTCAAGCTTGTTAAATTTCCATATCAAGCAAAAAAATAGAAAGGCCTCTTTGCTTTGAACTATGAGGTAGCACTATCTAACCACATCTTCTTTGAGCGATATGCCCAGCTCTCTTAACCATCCTTTATGGAGCATAAATCAATGTTGGACAAAAAGAGTATCATGTCTTTTATCATCAGATAAATAGAAATGATAGTATTTTTGGACATTACTTTCATTACGCACATATGTGATGTGGACAAAGATTGTGACCTGGTTAGAAAACCCATGCATGGATTGAATCTCATTTTTTTCTTTGAATGTGTAATTTTTAGTAAAATCCACAATTGACACTACCACATCTTCAGGGAAGATATGTAGACACTCTTTAAATTGATCAGCCTGCCATCTTAAACAAAATTGTGCTTTATAAACATGCTCAGACGATCCCTAAACAATACAAAAAGTTAACCGCACTGCATCTCCTTGTGCAACAGAACTTCTCTTTTCTTCTTTTTCTCAGTATCACTTTTTCCAACTTTGAGGTCTTCAAATGTATTCACTATTACCATGTGTGAACTATTTGAATCCTCAATTGGGAAAATGGGTAGCAACTTCTTTGAAGGCCCATATGAGGAGCATTTGCCCATCAAACACTTCAGTGCAAAGAAACTTGAACCGCTAGCCTTCAAGCATAAAATTGATTCCCAAAGCTTTGTAAGGCTAGGGAAATTTTTGTATGAGCGTTGCATTTCACATATGCACCACAAATGTCACATTGACAACTACACTCTTTCGCATGCACAAGAAACTTGCCTAATGTAGTTTAAGGCATCCCTCAAGAAGTGTTCTTCAACCAAAAGCAAGGGATTGGTAATGCCCTTGTGTTTTTGTATGTCTGGGTTTACATTGTGCATGTACACGGGTTTAGTTGATGTCCTTTCTTGGATAGATATACAATACGTCATCAATGCATACAAAGCAGCTAGCTACTACATCTTCTACATGACAAGACTCTAATTTTAGCAATTAATGTAGAAATAGATTTTAATGTTGCGCATAATAGTATGACCATAGAATGAATGCATCAAATTGGAAGCACAACCTTACACTTACAATAAAGTGCACAACAAGCGGTATACATAGCATTGCCACTGCAATTATCTAGCTCAACAAGAGACTTTGTCTTCATCAACATGAACGTAATAGAGCACAAATCAATGGTCCTAAAGAGAAAACAATCAGTAGAGAGCATGAATCCAAATAGCGATGAAATGTTCTACAGCAATATAATTGATAAGTACAAGAAACGACTCATATACTTGCAAACCTTATGCTTGGGAGAGTTTGCATCATGTTATAAGCAAAGTGGAAGAAAGTATGAAGCATTAAGAGTTTCAAGATCATGCACTACATTTGTTACAACAAATTTAAAGACCTCAACAACTTCTATCAAGAGCAATGTTTGTTGTACTTGCCTTAGCATAATGATGAGAGTGAGTACTTACAATACGGTGAGTCATAGAGAGATAAATTATCTCACTTTGAAATTTGATTGCACATAATGAGTTGGAATTCAACAAAGATTTTGTACATGAAAGAATAATATCAATAACAAACACAAATTCCACTTCATCAGTCAAGAACTCCTCACTACATTACTCCGAGAAAAAACACATCACAAACACATCAAAACATAAGCAAGTTCCCCTCGTGGTTGTTGAGCCAGCAGAGCCAGCAGAGGATCACACCCACATTTTTTGCTCACACTCATCATTTTTGTAACCATTGATTGTAATAAATGTCTTTCCGACATTGATTTTGACTTGAGCCATTCATTTAATGGGACTCAATTGAGTTTCCAGCTTGTAAATCTGAAGTAATTTCACTTGCCGATGTAATTAGTTAGAGATGTTCTCACCTCCAAGGCTGAGGTATATAAGCCAAAGTTTTGTAACCTAAAGGAGATTCAGTTTTATTAATCAAAGTGAGTTTTTGAGCGCCGTGACTGTGTCTGAGAGAGAGAGAGAGAGTCTTATCTACTTGCTACGCGAGCTACGGAGCCGCCATTGGAGAAGCGACACCGCCATTGTGTTAGCAACGGCGAGAGCTACGCACTGATACCAAGAGTGCGCGCTATCGGCTTCTATGTGTGGTAAGTTCCTACGAGCGTCGGTGTGAGTTTTCTTCCAACTCGTGTGTCGGAATAGAGCGTGCAGCATATCTATAGAACCATAACGAGTAGAGCTACACATTAGTACCATCGGGGTCAAGTTTCGGTCACCTGTATTTTTCGGCCTTTCTTCATACGCGTTTACCGCACGGAGTGATTATAGGTTGATTTTGCAGTTCAAGTCTTTAGGGTGTTGTTCTTACCTAATGTATAGACTTCCTCTTGAGTTTGAGATCGATTCAATGATTTTAGATCGTGTTTCGTGTAGCATTCGTTCGTAGTACGGATTTCAGTCACTCGCGTATTTTAGAATTTAGATTTGATTTCCTTAGTAGTGATTGTCATTAGAAGGTCGAGTAGGTGATTTGACACCCACCTAGTTGTTTCCATGCGCCTGCGGGTCAAGCTCCGTCCTCGTCTGACAAATTCTGTTGTTGGTTGAGTTCTCGCTATTTAGCTTCCGCTAGCGGCGTAACCGCCTTAACATTTGGCGCCGTTGCCGGGGACGAGAGCCCTAAGTAGGTGACCTTAGACTAATCCTACGAGGTGAGTCGTATAAACTACTTTGTATACTTTAGTTAGAAAAGATCTAGGAGTGGTGGACTCCGAAGATCTCGAGAGATACTAGGAAGTGGGGTATTCCTGGGTCTTCCGTGTTGACAGTATTTTTAGTTTAGCTTAGATTTGTTTGTTGTTTTGTTGGTGTTGAGTAGTTGTTGATAGAAGAAGAATTTGCTAGTCCGTGAGTGGCAGTGGATCTCTTTAAAATCACAATTACCAAACCCATTTTATGATTAGGAATAGCTTAGGTAGGACTTCATTCGATCCTGATCTAGAGCTAGTAATCATTGGAGTATTTGCTTGATATGGTTGATTGCATGTTAGATCACTAAACCGTCGAGTTAGTAGTGAAACTTGCAATAAACAAAAGTCAGAGAAATTTTCTATGTATCTGGGAGTTGCTGAGCACTAGAGAAAGCTTTAGGAAGGGTTCTGTGCCAAAAAACTGGAAATCTGCAACTTTAGACATCATACGCGTATGATGTCTAAATGACCAAACAGAGACCAAAACAGAAATTTTGACTTTACCAAAGTGTTCAAAAGGGGGGTTATACCCTAATTTCAACTTAAAACAAGAGCATTAACACTCAAAAAAACCCAAAAAGACAAGTCGGAGTCCAAGAAACGCAAAGAATAGAAAATTTTGGATTCAGATCTTGTTTTTACATTCAAACCTGACAAAAACACTTGAAACTCAATTGTAAACATGGGAGAAGGCTTAAAACCAAGAATAGTCAAAATCTGGGACAAAAGACATCATACGCGTATAATGTCTTTTGGCACATCCACTGCTTATTTTTGATATCTGACCTGACAAGATTGTTACAAGCACTGTAGGAAGCATAAATATCAAGTTTTGACCCAAATTGATGAAAAAGACATCATACGCGTATGATGTCTTTGACCTAATTTTGGACATATTTTGATACTTTGCCAACACAGATCCATTGTAATAGCTGTCTAGAGGTTATATTTCAAGTTTCATCCCATTTGGATCACAATTGACCCAAAACAAGTCAAAAGCGGAAAATTGCCAAGAAAAGCCTAAATTAGCCATAACTTGCTCAAACAGAGTTCAAACTGAATTTTGTGAGTGGACAGAGCATAAGGGGGCTACTGAGAGTGAGCATAACCAAAATAGTCTAAATCTGTGAAAAAAGGCATCATACACGTATAATGTCTTTTTCAACATAACTGCAACAAAATTCTCACTTGATGAAACAGAAGTTGTCCAACTAACAAGATTAAACAATTGACAAAGTATCAATCAGTTTGGATCAATTCTGACCACAAAAACTTGAGGAAAACAAATTGCCGAGACGGAAAAGTTAAAGTCCTTTAGGGAAATTGATGAATTTGAGATCGGGCAGGAACCTCCAGAATAACCAACCAAAACAAGGGGAACCAGCAAGTGTCATATCAACCGAGGAAAGTGTAAACCAAAGTTGGGTGCAACCATTAGAGCCGATCTTTGAAGGAAGTGTCTCTGATACTTCTTCGGAGAGATCTTACGAGATTTTCACCAAACACGTGGAACACCTGAACTTGAACAACAGAGAAAATATGGCAGCAGGATCATCAAACCCTTCCGCCACAATGAAGCTATTGTTCATAAAATATCAGTACGACAATGAGCAAGGTGCCAAGATCTACAAGGATGGAATGGACCGCTATTGTGTGAAGATAGAAGATAGAGCTAGTGAGTTCAAGGACTTAGTGCCTGTGAGCTATAGCGGAGATAGATATCTAGATGACAAGGGTACCATGTACTTGGTAGACCTAAACCCTAACATTGTGGACAAGTGGGGTTTGATGGGTACCAAAGCCAAAGTAGATGAAGAACTTGAGGAGAAAGCACCAATAATGAACTTCCCTGATGCGAGGTTAAGAAGAGAAAATGAAACTACAAGGATCAACACTGATAACATCTATGTGGGGCTATACAAATATAATAATGGGGAGCAGGATCTCTATTATAGATGTGAAGAACCCTACACTGGAGAGTTGACAGACGGAAAAAGACTTTATGCCTTTACCTACACAGAGGGATCGGAAGTGAAAATTGCCGCTTACGACAAGTATGGGAGGCAATACTCAACAATGGGCAAGAAAGAATTAGAAGGATATACATACTTTGGGGGACCACTACATCAGTATTATGTTACTTCTAGCTCACAAAGACCAGCACCAACAAATGGAGTGCAAAACCCAATGACAACAGGAGGACAAAGAACTAAGGTTGCTGACTCTTTCAGCCAACCTCCGTACTCGAAGCTTGGACCAATGGGATCATTACATTCCAGAGAGTCAATGGATACGAATCGAGGTAGTGCAGTTCCAATCCACACATATACCACTCCGGGTCCAAGGTTCGAAGCGGAACCATCACATTTACCTCCTAGTAGTAGATTCAGGGCAGGGGAACCGACAAGGGTAACCCATGAAGTCCATGATGCTAGAGAAAGCTTTAGCCGGGACACAGGAGCAATGAGATTGGTAGCAGACCATAGACGTATGAGACCATCTCAAGTCTCGAAGTGTATGCCAAAGAAGTATGGTGGTTCAGGAGATCCGTATGCACATGTGTCACTCTTTAAGCAAGTCTTAAGAGCTGAGCAGATAACAGATTTCCATACACAATACGAGGGATTTGGTCTTACTCTAGAAGGTACGGCATTGACATGGTTTCAACCACTGAACATAGGGGGATTCCATGACATTGACCATTTGCTAAGAGAGTTTGCTGAGGAATTCTCAAAACGAGGGATTAAGCACAATACGGTCTCACAAATATATGCTTTTAAACAGAGAGAACACGAAAAAGTGAAGGAAGCTTCACTTCGATTCAAACAATACATTGAGAGATGTCCAGTACGTGAACGACCACAAGATGACAGACTATCTGTTCTCTTTATTGAGGGACTGAGAAACGACACTCTCAAGAAGGACTTGCACTTGAAAGCTTGTACAAGTTTCGAGCAAGTGACGAGAGCAGCATTGTACTTAGTGGATAACTGTACGGTTTATGGAGAGGTGTCAGCGGATACAGATTTTGCATCCAGTAGCTCTTCCTCCGTAGCGAGCGAGACTACCACTAAAAAGAATGTACAAACAACAACCATGCCAAATGTAGAGCAAATGATAGAAGAGGCTCTAAAAAGGATGGCACCATACCAAAAACCATTTCCAAAACCGCTGAAATGGTGTGCTATTGAGCAAAAATGGACAAATCATCCAACAGAGGAGTGCTATTACAACAAAGGGTATGTAAGGGAGCGTCAGTATGCACCTCCTGCTCAATTAGCACCACCTCAAGTACATCCAGTACTTCGATACCCAACGGGAAATGTACCAGGATCTATGGGGATAGAAAGGCCACAACCAGTATTGGGACAACAACCACCTTTACCAGGAGCAAGACCAGTGGGCATTAGATATGCACCAACCTTAGAGAATCAGGAAGAACAAGCCTTAGTGCCTGTTCAAGCCTATTATGAAGAATCTGGTGCACACATGTCTCCAATTGTGTATTACCCACCAGAAGAACCCAAACAACCAGAACCATGGGGCATGATTGGGAATGTTGGAACACCAACAGTTACAAGTGCTTCTGATGAAGAGAGATACAATTTGGACGCAAGAACATTGATGTTCATAGCTCATGGAGGGTTAACAGGACAAAGACCATCCTATCCACAAAGGACGAATCAAATGGGACCAAGACCAGCACTAGGACCCTGTTACAAGTGTGGAGGTGACCATCTGATGAATGTTTGTCCACATACGGAAATCATTAGAATTAACGCTTATTGCACTGAGTGTGGGGTTACTCACTTCATTGAGGATTGTTCAAAGAATCCAAACAAAGTGCAAAAGACGACATTGAATATGATAGAAACTATTCCTACCAGCAGTGGGTCTGAAAATGAAACTCTGATACCAACGCAAGTTGTTACTAGAGCTCAAGCTAAGAAAACCACTAGAGAACTTGAGAATGGAAAGTTAGCGACCGAAGTGGTTAGTCAAGGACCGCGGAGTCAAAGAAACACATGGAAAGCTAGAAAAGCACGCATGAAGTTGAGAAAAGAACGTGAAGACGCTATTCTAGCTGAGGAACTAAAGCGAACTAAAGATAGATTAGAAAAACTTGAGAGTCAAAACGGGAAACGAGAGATGAGCCCGGAAAGAACGAAACAAAAGAGTATCAAAGAAACAACGAGCTTAAGCTCAGGGGGATCAGTGCTAGTCGACAAAGTACACGAACCATTGGACACACTGATGAGAGCTTACGAAGCTAGGTTAACGAACAACCAAACACAAGAACAGAGATGGATGACATACCCAAACGCGGAATTGGAAAAGCAGAGACTTGAAATGTTCCAGAGAATGATCGAGACTGCACAAGCCTTATTAGAACCAACAAAAGAAATAATGAATTGTGGAACGGAAAAACAATTCAGCAGGAGACTATTGTTTCACGGGTAGCTGAAAAGACTCCCAGTGCACAAAAGCCTGAAAATACACACAAGGATGACCGCATAGTGTTGAACACAACCGATCAGGAGAGAGAGAGTTTTCATCCAGTCGTACAGAGGTCTTACGGAAGAGATGAGGATTACAATGAATTTTGGAAACAAGTGAGAGAGGCAAACTTTGCAAACGAGCTAAGTTGCCAAGCTAATCAGACAAATTGGGAAAAGGACATCAGGAATCCTCCCATAGTGGAATTTGAGGCAGGATCTCAAGTGGACTTGGATCTGCAATCTTACTGGGGAGATGGGGGCTCTGTTAGAACAATGGAGAGCAAACCTCATTCACTGAATACCTTACCTTCATACTTAGGAGAGTATGAAGCAAAATCCGAGATTAGAGCACTTCCCTCACGAAGAATCTCATCAGAAAAAGTCATGGACTCGCAAGGATTGATAGAGATCTTGTCAACACCAGTAACATGCACTATCACTCTAGCTGAGCTTTTGAGGCTAAGACCACATATGTGGACCACTGTAGGAAAATGCTTGGAGAAATTTGGGATAAAAGACCCAACATCGAGACTGAAAGAAGGTATACAAGAGCTGAGTAAACCACAAAAGAACGCTAAGCCTGTACCCTTAAACAAGGTAGGAGAGTATTGCGAAGGTGAAGAGGGGAATATAACCTTACCAGTTGAATTCCAAGGCGTGAACACGATGGCAATACTAGACAGCGGAGCTGCGGTAGCCATTGCTACAAAAGAAATATGGAAAAAATGGGGGAAACCAGCAATAAGGAAGACTAGGTTGAAACTCCAATTAGCAGATGGACACATGGAGAAACCTGTGGGGTTATTAGAGAAAGTTGTAGTGACTTCTTGCGGCATTGAATACGAACATACTTTTGCTATTGTCGATTTTGGCAAGGAGAATAACTATGATATCATACTGGGAAGACCATTCATGAGACAGTTGAAAATGGTCCAGGATTGGGGCTACGATCACATATACCTGAGAAATATGGAAACCACTACACGTGTGAACCTCAAAGACCATAGCTACAAAGATGTGAACCGAACACCGGTGGAGGAGTTTGATTCTGCTACTTTGGCGGGATCCGAATTTCCAGCTTGGTTAGGTAAACCCAAGGAGTTATGGATGTGTGGAGCTTCGAAATGTGGAAGTCTGAAACGAGAAGAATGTGTTTTAGAAAGGGCTATCGAAGACGAAACTTATATAGGAGAACCCTTTCCAGAGGACACGCTTGAACCATTAGAATGGACACACATTCTAGTAACCCTAGATGTTTGTGCAATTTCGGATGGTCCCACAACGAAATTTTGCGACAAGGACGGGTACGACGTGGTTCCGTACTTCATGTTGAGAACTGTACTCGAAAAAGAAACTGAAAAGAACGATACACTGGAAAAGGAAGATGAAGAAGAGGTGTTTCACGACATTCCCGATCATCCAGAGTGGGGAAATGAAGCAGACAACGAGTCAACGGACAATTCAAGCGGAAACGAAGAAACTATAACGGATGTCCGATTTTATGATTTTTCGAACCAAACTAAACAACGCCAGAAACGCTATAGAGCAAAGAAAAAAACAAAGGGGGTTAGAACCAATCCGATGCTTAGAATAAGAGAAAAAAATCAATTCCTAATGCTAGTAAAAACAGAAGATTGTGTTAAGGACAAGATTTCTGGAAGAATGAGAGGCAATGATCAAAAGAGCTTACGAAAAGACAAAAGAGGCTCAAGAAATCAAGTTCAAAGGAATGGAACGAAAACAAAAACAGAAAAGACAGAAAAGGACAAGCGCAACAGAGAACACACGGAGTCCAAGTTAGAACATAGAAACAAGTACAGAGAGCTCAAGAAAACTCTGAAAGAAGTTTGGACAACAGAATTTGAGAGTGGAGAGGACGAAAACGCCAAAATCAAGGAAAACATGGATGTTCCCTCTCACTATAGGAAATTCACAATAGAGGATAGGAAGGTGGTTTTAACCCAACCTATTCGAGAGAGAAGGGAGAACGAATCTTATGACGGACCGGAGGATGCAAAAAAAGTTGATTTAGCAGCTCCAGGTGAGCCACCTAGACCGGTGTACATAGCCACAGATTTGTCTCCAGGCGAGGAAGAGAGACTTTTGAGTCTTCTCAGAGAGTATAGGGATGTGTTTGCATGGTCTTATAAGGACTTAAAGGGAGTTGACCCATCGATATACCAACACACAATCCCACTGAAACAAGACGCAAAGCCTAGCAGACAGAGACCATACACATATAATGATACATTTGCTAAGCGAATCAAAGAAGAGATAGATAAGCTAATGGAAGCTGAATTCATATACGAGATTGAACACACCGATTGGGTATCTCCGATTGTGGTAGTACCCAAGAAGAACGGAAAACTCCGAGTGTGTGTCAACTTAAAGAAAGTGAATGCTGCAACAATCAGGGACAATTATCCCCTGCCGATAACTGATCATGTTCTAGAGCGTGTATCAGGGAAAACAGCCTACTCCTTTCTTGATGGTTTTTCAGGATATAACCAGCTAGCCATAGCACTGGAAGATCAACATAAAACAGCTTTTGCAACTGAGTGGGGAATTTATGCTTATCGGGTTATGCCTTTTGGTCTAACCAATGCTCCCGCAACCTTCCAGAGGCTGATGACGTATGCTTTCAAAGAATACTTAAGGTTGTTTCTAGAAATATACATGGATGACTTATGTGTACATTCTCTACTGAGGGATGAGCATCTAGAACACCTAAGAAAAGTATTTGAGAAATGTAGGACATATCGCATTTGTCTCAATCCTGAGAAATGTGTGTTTATGGTCCGACATGGCAGAATTCTGGGACATATTGTCTCACAAAACGGAATATCCACGGATTTAGAGAAGATAAAAGATATAGTGAATATGCCTAGACCAACCAATGCGAAACAAGTGCAGAGCTTTATGGGACATTGCGGATATTATAGACGATTCATTTATGGAATTTTTTTCTTTCTAAACAAATATAACTAATGAACAATATACTAGTGTGTGTGTGTGTGTGTGTGTGTGTGGTGTGTGGAGAAGAAAGAGAGAGAGAGAGGGAGAGTGCGTGTTACCTTTGCTATGTACGCTATAATAGGCCAACCACTTTACAGGCTAATAGTGAACTTTGAATGGACAAAGGAGTGTGAGGAATCATTCAAGAAATTGAAAGAGGCACTCATTACTGCTCCAGTCTTGAAATCACCAGATTGGGAGAAGATATTCCATGTGCACATAGATGCTTCGGCATATGCAATAGGATGCATTCTGGCTCAGCCAGAAGAAGAAAACATGGATTTTCCTATCTGTTACGCCAGTCGACAGCTCAACAATGCAGAGAAGAATTACACCACAACAGAGCGAGAGGGATTAGGAATGATATATGCTGTGAAGAAATTTCGGCATTATCTTCTAGCCAACAAGTTTGTGTTTTTTACGGATCACCAAGCCTTGCTCTACCTAGTGAATAAACCATGCAATACCAGGAGAATAGTGAGATGGTTCATTATCTTGCTGGAATTCGACTTCACGGTAGTAGTAAAGAAAGGAAAAACACATCTTAGAGCTGATCATCTTTCGCGATTGACGAATGGAGAAGACCCAATAGGAGTAGATGACGACATGCCAGACGCGTACTTGTTCAACATAGAAATGATACCGAAGTGGTCTCAAAATGTCGTTAACCTATTAACCTATGGAGGAGAGTTCGATAGAAGAGAATACAACCAGAAACATATTGCTATTCAGCAATCCAAGAATCTTCAATTGGTTGCAGGAAGGTTGTATCAATTGGGAAATGATCATGTTTTACGACTATGCATCAATCCTGAGGAATATAATATATATCTGCGCGAAGCACATGTTCAGGAATGTGCATTTCATTGTTCAAGAAGGAACACATATAGGAATTTGTTACAATTGGGAGTCTATTGGCCAGGAATGAAAGAAAGCGTACATGAATATGTCACTGTATGTATTATATGTTCATCGAAACCGCCAGCAGATTATTCGACATTATATCAGATAACGATCGCTCCGGAATGGAGTCAGTATATTGTTGAATATCTCACAAATAGAACTTTCCCAGAAGGAACGTCAAAAGCTCGTCAGAAATCTGTAGAGACAGAAGCTAGAGATTACGCTTTAATGGGAGATCAACTCTATAAGAGAGGTAAAGACAACCAGCTTAGGATTTGCGCATCAGAGTCTGAGTATGTGATAATCCTAGAGCAAGCTCATGGAGGAGTAGGTGGAGGCCATTTCTCAGGTGATAAGACAGCAAAACTTGTCTTAGCCGCAGGAATATGGTGGCCAACATTACATATGGATGCTGAGGAATACGTTAAACGGTGCGATGACTGTCAGCGGACCAAAGTACCACTTAAAAGAGATGATATGCCGCTTAGACCAATGATGGGGGCAAGAGCTTTTGCAAAATGGGGGATTGATTATGTCGGACCCATTTCACCTCCTGCATATAAGACTCATGCACAATACATCGTTGTGGTTACAGACTATCTAACAAAGTGGGTCGAAGCAAAGGCAACTCAAAAAGCAGATGCCAGGACCACGGCACAATTTCTATATGAATACGTCTTTGTACGATATGGATTGCCAATAGAAATTGTGAGTGATCGAGGCACACATTTTATAAATGAAGTGATAGAGATCCTTCTAGATGAATTCATGGTAATCCATAGGAAATCAGCCCCGTATCATCCACAAGCAAACGGACAAGCTGAAGCAACAAACAAAACCATATGCACGGTCCTTACGAAGATTGTATCTGAGTCGAGAACTGACTGGGACCAGAAGTTGCATTCAACATTATGGGCATATAGGATAGCATATAAAACATCAATAGGAACGACCCCATATAACATGGTTTTTGGGCTAAATGCTATCTTACCAATAGAATTCTTGATTTCAACCTTAAGGGTGGCTAAGGATCTAGAGTGGACAGGGCACGAGCTTTCTGATAGAATAGATGACCTGGAAAAGCTAGACGAGCTTCGCCTAAAAGCAGTAGCTTCTATCTACGCTCAAAAAAGGCGACAAAAGGAATTTTTTGATAAGCATGTGCGGACTAAAGAGTTTAAGGTTGGGGACTATGTCCTAGTTTACACTCTGAAACAGCATGCTAAGAAGCTTAAAAAGCGAGGGATGGGACCTCTGGTGATTAAAGATCTATCACCAAGTGGAGCCGTCAAGCTTGCTACATTAGACAGAGAAGAAATGCCCAATTGGATTAGTGGATGCAGAGTGAAAAAGTATCTTTTGCCGCTAACCCAAGACATGCTGCGTGTCCAGAAAAAGAAAATGATTTTGGAGGAAGCGCAAGCCGAGGCGAAGGAAAGAATGGAGAAAAGAAAACTACTGCGTCAGAAACAGCGCAATGAAGGAGCAATACGAATAAGCGCAGTCAGTATAACAGAAATGGATAATGACAAAGAAGAACCCATCATTGAATGCAAAGTAGGAACCAACCAAATCAAAGCCAGAGCACTATTGGATTCAGGAGCTCAAGCTAACCTACTTTCACTCAGTTTGTATAGACAATCGACAAATGACACTAAACTACAAACTGCCAAGCAAGCGTTAAAGAGTTACTCTGAGAATTCAATCAAAACTGTCGGATGCACAGTTTTACATATACAGATTAACCGTTATGTGTATCCTCATATGTTTTACGTGGTTGAAGACCAAGCTACACAACAACCATTATTGCTAGGACAACCATGGCAGAAGCAATACAATGCAATGATTGACTGGAGTTCTAAATCAGTGCTTATCAAATATGAAGGTGAAAGTCAATCAGTTAAGTTCACCAAAGGAGAAGAGCCAACTCCAAAGGACGAATCCAAAGACAAAGGTAAACAACAACCAGAGAAAAAGAAGAAGCAATGGCAACCAAAAGTTTCTATACAACCGGATTACTCTTCGACGAGGAATTCTCAACAGTGGATAAGGAAAACAAGCAATAATATAACAGCTCAACCTTGGGAAAAAACGGAATCAAAGTTGATATGGAGACCAAAAAAGGTGGTGCCAGAGAAAACAAAGGTGGAAAACAGAGTCTTCAATACCAGACAACAGAGTGATTCCAGACAATCAAGGACAGTGAAACAGATCTGGATTCCAAAGAAATTCATGACGGCACAAAGCCATAGCAAGCAAATTTGGATCCCAAAGATTTGTAAACAGGAACTCCCTTCAGTACAATCAACGGACACTCCTAGGTATTTCAAGTCGAGGAAATCAACACAAAGAACAAAGCAGGTTTGGGTCGCAAAGAGTTTGTGGCAAGCACAAGTGAAGCGGAAGCAGATTTGGATTGTGAAAAAGAACAACAAAGTAAAGAAGAATCCATCTACTGATTCTACTACCGAAGTGCCAAAACCAACCCAAAACCCAACCACCAATCCTTCAATCAAACAAAGAGCAGCTTTATTGGAAAGACTGTTGTATCATCGCTCTACAATTGCACTGGGAACTTATGACCAAAACAACTACATTGCTTCGCCCACAGACACTTCATAGTCGTCCGGGAGGACTCAGACTAGGAGGGGGGGAGGTATACAGGTATACAGGAGTTACAAAGCAGCTACAAGCGCCAAAAACAAAGAAAAATAAAAATTATATTACAAGGACAGTGTCTTACATGATTTTGCAATTTTTATGTTTGATTGCGGATATTGATAATATTTATGCCCTTATATACCTTGTTTTGTAACAAGAAGAGATCAAATGATGAATTTGGGTCTCTAGACGTGTAAATATCACTAAATAAGAGTGTTTTTGGAGCTAAAAAGTGGAAAAAAGTGGTAATCCAAGTCCAGAAATCACAAATAAGTGTATATTCATATACACAGGGTTACCAGCTATTTATTGTGTATGTTTGGAATTTTTTGGCTTCAATTTGCTATTTTCCTTTATTTTTTATGATTTTCTTAATAAAAATAAAAGAAAAATAAAAAAGCAGGTGAAATGAGATTGGAAAAAAGAAAAGAATAGACGGTGATGGTCCTAATGACAAGGGCAACCCATGGTAAAAATTGAGTACAATTCTGAAAAAGTTGCGGAAAGCCCGAAATGACAGAATTTTGGCAAAGTGGACAGATTTCTCAGAAACAGGTCAAACGGAGTCCAAATTGAGAAATTTCAAATCCTAAAGTGCATTTCACGACGAGATAGGAGCACATGTCAAATTTGGTAACAAGTGATCCGGGAAGCCCGAAGTTAAGTATTTTTCACATCACTTTCAAGCTCATTTCCACTATTACCTTCTTGGAGAGAGCAAAGAGCACACAGGAGCATCCGACCTTCTACCGCCTTCTACGACTGCTACGAGAGCTCAGAGGACACCAGACATGAGAGGTAGACTCGTTGCCATAAGCTTTTGATGCTTATCATTAACTTTTGTCGCGAAAACTGACCAAAACCAAGAAACAAGAACAGACGGGAAATGGGGAAGAACGCTAGGTAGTGGCACAACCGCCTAACCAAACCTTGCAAGAACTTAGAGGTGGGTTACCCTAGTATACAAGATGGGTTTCTAACACTCAAAGCTCGAGAAAGAACGACTAGAAAAACCCTAGGTCAACAGAGCCTGCAAGAGGCAAACAGGAAAAAGTTGTCGAAACGACACAAAACTTCTCAGGAAGCTTAACAACATCGAGGGCAATGCAACCATGGAGTATCTCCGGGTTTGGATCACCAAAAGTAGGTCAGAACAACCGATTCGGCTGCGGACACACAAAGCGTCATTTTGGCATAACGGCTAAAATTGACGACCAAATGACATGAAACTTCACAAGCAGCTTCAAATATACATGGATGACTTATGTTTGCAAGCAAAACCCAAAAGAAAGCTGATTCACTTACCGATGGTGAAAAAGACGCTTTCGAGCAACCAAATGGAGAAAGATGGAGAACGGGGAGCCAAAGTCAAGTTCAACCAAATAGGTGGCTTCACAACATATCCAATGAGCTGGAAATGCAACTCTCGAGAAAAAAAGTTGAAGAAATTTAACTCCAAGGCAAAAAGACGACTTCGGAGACTGAAATGCCTATAAGGGGGCTTTTTAGCTAAACTGATGACTTTTTAAGTTGAAAACTAGTTATCAGGGCTTAGGGCACTAGCACAAAGCATTCTTTGCACAAAAAGACCAACATTTCAAGAAAAGACATCATACTCGTATGATGTCTCACAGCATGATTTTCACATCCATTTCAACATTTGAGTGCACAGCCTCATTCCACATGTTAATCACATCCTATGAACCAAGTATCATGAGAATTGGAGTTAGAAAACCCAAGGAAAACCAAAAAGACGCAAAGTAGGCCATAAAAATTGATTTTTGGTCCTAATTTTGTCAAAATAACTCCAAACTCATTGAAACTTTGTAGGATTGTTGATTAACACATCTATAAGCTATCTGGAACCAAAAAGCACCATTTTGACACAAAAGACATCATACGCGTATGATGTCTATTTGCACTTACAGAGCCAAAACTGCTCATTTGACATCATACATCCATTATATATATCTAATACATGCTACATATGAAGTTTGGAACCATTTGGTCAAGTGGATCACCCCATTAGCCCAATTGAGGGAAAATCCTTCATCCAAAGCCTATTTTAGCCCAAATCCAACATACTCAAGTCCAAACCAAGATTTGAGTAGGGACAGTCCACAGAACCAATCCCATGAAAAATTGATGAAAAAGACATCATACGCGTATGATGTCTCCAGAGCCATTTTTTAGCCCAAAATCTATCCAAAATTCATAAATCCACTGAATAAGCCTATCTTAAGCCAAATCCAAGCTTATAGAGAAATTTGGTCCAAAAATACACTAAAAGACATCATACGCGTATGATGTCTCACTATGTGATTTTGGCACCTCAAGGCTTCAACCACCAAACAGAAGTGATCTACATGCCATTTGAAGGTGAACCACCAAGTTTTATCCAATTTGGCAAGATTTTGCCTTTCAAAATCCAATTCCCTTTCAAAATTTTGCCAAGAGCCTGAACTGGACTAAACTGGCCAAAACTTGACCAAATGGGATCCAAACTCAAATCCAAGCATATGATACTCATGTATACACTATCAGCTACAAGCACAACCAATATGAAATCATTTTGACACAAAAGACATCATACGCGTATGATGTCTCCAGCATGATTTTGAGCCCAGTTTGCATATTTTTTCACCTACCCTGCATCCTTAGGCCCTAAATAGCTCATGTTTCAATTTTCAAGTCATTTGAATAGTTAAAAGCTTCATTTCGGCTTTCAGTACTAAAAAGACGCTAACTTCTGAAATTGGAGTTACAGATCCATGGATTCCGCCAAGTCATCAGCAATAAAGAGAAAAAGGCCGACAATCAAAGATGCTCTTGCAGAAGCACAACCCTTTGACATTCCAGCAGAAACCCTCAAGCCAACCAAAAATTGGGTGGAGGAAGCAGTACTGGAACAAGAGGGAATAAAGATCTACCAGGGGACTTTCAGAGATCCTCAAGGGCAAGCGGTGGATATACCGATGATCCCACAAGAATTGGTGGATTATAGCAGGTCAGAGAACATCAGCAGGTACCTGGAAAGGGCAGACTTGCACAGATTCTTCACCTCGAGACCATCAGGTGTAGATACAAGAAGAGTGTATGAGTTGGCAACCTCCATTCAGAAGGATGGGAAAGCCACATTGACAGCAATAGATGGAGAGAAAGTAGAGGTACAGATCACTCCACAGCTCATTGCAGATGCATTGAAGCTGCACAACAAAGGGAGCTCTGTCAGGGAAAGAAGGGAGGCTATAGAGGTTTATGGGTCCAAGAAACAGAATGCAACCTATGGAGATATGGCAGACCAAAAAGCGGCAACCCTTTGCCGGCTGTACAACCAGTTTCTCCATATTTGCAGTAAAAGATCGCAAAAGTATACGACACCACCCCATGCCATTGCAACTACCATCACATGGGCATTGAAGAGCAATATGCCAAAAGAGGTGAATTACGCTCAACACATCCACGAGCAAGTAATTGCCATGCACAACGAGAAGCCAAAGTATATAGGAGGAGCTGAAGTTCTGACAAGAATAGCTTATGAAGCTATTGGAGCCAGAGATCAATGGCCAAAGGTTCCCTCCCAGAATGAGTGGCTTAGAGAAGCCGATGAGAAGGAAGAACAGCCGGAAGTATCCAAGAGGGCGTCCACAAGAGCACGCAGGAAACTAGAAATAGTTTCAGAACCTGAAGAGGATGTGGATTAGCCGCTTATGAAGAAAGCAAAGAAGAAGGTTGCTCCCAAGCAAACCAAAAGACAGAAAGGGGCAAGAATGGAAAGACTGGTGGAGCAGTTTAGAGCGGAAAGAGCTCTAAAGGGGGACTTTGAAGAAAAGTGGGTTCCAGACCCCACGAAAGTCGGAACTAGCTCAGCCAGGCCACATGTTGATCAATATGATCAATATATTAGAGCTTATGAGGAGTCAGAGGCTATACTGGAGCAGCAACCTGTCGAGCCATACACTGAAGAGGAAGTACAGCTTTTAAAAGCTGAGCTAAAAAAGGACGACAAGGGGAAGAAGAAAGTAGATGAGTCTACTGAACCTCAAGAGCAAGACGGGCAAGCAAACAAAGGGAAAGCCAAGATGACTGAGGACAATCAGCCCTCCTTTACTGATGTACCAAGCCCGAAGAAGACGGAAATCATTGTGGAAGAGACCACAGTAGAGATGGACACGGCTGGTATGGAAAAGCCGGAGGCCGGGACCAAGGAAAAGGAGATAGATCCAATTCAGCAGAAGAAAAACGATTATGAGGATCTGGTAGCGATAGGGTACACTGAAGAAGAGGCCCTTGAGGCAGTCTATGGGATCCACCTACAAAAACAAGATGATTGGAGAGGGACACAGGAAAAAATAAAGAGTACAAAAGAGAGTGAAGAGAAACTGGACGAGCAGAACGTACTAGAAGAGCCGAAGCCAGTGGAGGTGGTCGCAGAAAAAGCTTTAGAGTTGACAGATGAAGATGAAAAAGACATGCACATGGTGCATGAACTGCTCAGCAAGATCAAAGAAAGATCCAAGGCAAAGGAAGTGGAGATTGAGACAGCCAAACAAAGGGAAGCCGAGTTGCAGAGGAAATTAGAGAATGCTATGACTGAATCTGAAAGTCATAAAGCATCACTCTACGACGCGGAAAACGAGAGAGACGGCTTGATACTCCAGCTAGCCGAGGCTTCAAGAGAAGTAACAAGTGCACAGGAAGCAAGGGAACGGATGGAAGACGACTTGGAGGCGGCTAAAGATGAGCTCATTGAGCTAAGGGAGAGAGTCGAGCTCCAAGAAAGAACAATCACTAGACTCATGACTACTCCTAGAGCTAGCAGAGCAGGAACCGAACAAGAGGGAGCTCTTGTACCAGCTCTGGAGGACCAGGTCCGAAGCTTACAAAGAGAGCTAAGATTAGAGCAAGTGCAAAGGTTGCACATTGCTGAGGGATCATTGGCAGCAGAGGAGAGGCTCACTTTAGAAAATCAAACACTAAGAACAGAGAATGAGACCCTCCGCAAACAGCTCCAAGATCTACAAGAGCAACAAAGAAGAGAGACAGAGACACCACAAGAAGAATCAGGTGGAGCAGCCATAGAACTACCAGAAACTGGAGAGGCAACCACAATTGAAGATCCAGCCCCAGTTCAACAGGTGACCTCAACTTCAGGAATCTCTGAAGAAGAAGAACAAAGGCTCCATGACCAAATAGAAAAGTCAACAGAGGAGAGTGCCAAGGCGGAAATGGAATGGGAGAGGAGACTCCTAATCTCCATTAGACTTCAGGGACTAGACACAAAAGTGCTCCATGAAGAGTGGATGCAACCCAGCCTGCCTTTCCCTTTGATGAAGTTTGAAGTGATAAAAACGAAAAAGAGAATAGAGGAGGAGCAGTATGTCGCTCTTTACGAAGGCGACATTACAAAAGAGGAACAATCAAAGAAGATTGTAGATTCGCAGCCTAGATGGAGGAAAGGTTGGCTGAACAAATACCCAGCCTACCTCATCTACTTGGTAGAGGCACCAAAGGAGATTCGGGAGGATGCAACCTTCTGCCCGGTGCCAAGAGTTAGAAGCTGGAAAGAGCATGGCAGGATTGCAGAAAAGAAGCCAAAACTGCTTAATTACCCCAGGATGCCAGGACCAAAGGCAGGAGAGAGAATAGGTAAAGCCTACATGGTGAAAACCCTAACGGGCACCATCAAGCTCTTTACTGGCTCTCCTGACCTTTCGTGTCAGATGCTCAAGAAAATTTGCAGGACTCTCTTAGCTTGCATTGAAGTGTTCGCGCCAGATAAAGCCACGACTTCGAGTCTACTATCGACGGCCGACACAGTGACTGATATGATATATGATCTTTCATTGCATCCTTCTCCAAAAGTGTTGCACCTCCCATACCAGAGGATTATGTTTTTGCCTAGCTTCCACATGAAAACATTCGAAGAAGCTTTCTACACCGGCTTTTTCACCCACGAAAGCAAAATATTCGGCCCAACCTTGACCATCGGCAACCTACAATACGAATCACATTTGCACATGCTCAAGACGACAGGACTTTATTGACCAAGCATAAAAGTCATGTCAGGGACGACATGAACGCGGAGGGGGGGGAGTGTTGAGCCAGCAGAGCCAGCAGAGCCAGCAGAGGATCACACCCACATTTTTTGCTCACACTCATCATTTTTGTAACCATTGATTGTAATAAATGTCTTTCCGACATTGATTTTGACTTGAGCCATTCGTTAAGTAACGGGACTCAATTGAGTTTCCAGCTTGTAAATCCGAAGTAATTTCACTTGCCGATGTAATTAGTTAGAGATGTTCTCACCTCCAAGGCTGAGGTATATAAGCCAAAGTTTTGTAACCTAAAGGAAATTCAGTTTTATTAATCAAAGTGAGTTTTTGAGCGCCGTGACTGTGTCTGAGAGAGAGAGAGAGAGAGAGAGAGAGAGAGAGAGAGTCTTATCTACTTGCTACACGAGCTACGGAGCCGCCATTGGAGAAGCGACACCGCCATTGTGTTAGCAACGGCGAGAGCTACGCACTGATACCAAGAGTGCGCGCTATCGGCTTCTATGTGTGGTAAGTTCCTACGAGCTTCGGTGTGAGTTTTCTTCCAACTCGTGTGTCGGAATAGAGTGTGCAGCATATCTATAGAACCACAACGAGTAGAGCTACACATTAGTACCATCGGGGTCAAGTTTCGGTCACCTGTATTTTTCGGCCTGTTTTCATACGCGTTTACCGCACAGAGTGATTATAGGTTGATTTTGCAGTTCAAGTCTTTAGGGTGTTATTCTTACCTAATGTATAGACTTCCTCTTGAGTTTGAGATCGATTCAATGATTCTAGATCCTGTTTTGTATAGCATTCGTTCATAGTACGGATTTCAGTCACTCGCGTATTTTAGAACTTAGATTTGATTTCCTTAGTAGTGATTGTCATTAGAAGGTCGAGTAGGTGATTTGACACCCACCTAGTTGTTTCCATGCGCCTGCGGGTCAAGCTCCGTCCTCGTCTGACAAATTCTGTTGTTGGTTGAGTTCTCGCTATTTAGCTTCCGCTAGCGGCGTAACCGCCTTAACAGTGGTCACAAAACATCTCTCAATCCTTAGGACCCAATATTTCAAAGACTTGCAGATGTTAAACTCTCAACAACGACTATTGTTCAACAACATTATGTTATAAAAAAGATTACAACTAGGATTCAATACATCTTTTCTTGATTGGAGGTGAATGCAGTGGAGAAACCTTTCTATTGCTTTTAATAGTAGAAGCACTATTACACTAACACAATTTCAAACCAAACAAAGATGTAGGAAATGTGAAATCCCTACTAATGGCATACACATGAAAAGAAGCTTTTAACATAGGGAAGTACTACTATGCATTCAACTTTGCATCTAATAACAACTTAACAAGCATCTCTAAGCGCAAAAAAGTTAAATGGGCTTTCTACACTATACAAAGGCTTATTGTAATTGATGAGATCTGACTAGTAGGTTGTAGAGTGTTTGAGCAAGTAGATGCAAGATTGTGTGCAATTAAAAGGGTGCACGACAAACCTTTTGCGGCAGATACATTATTCTATGTGGAGACCTCTGTCAAGCAATACTTGTTTGAGATAGTTGGATATTGACTTAGAGCTCTAAGAACAATTTACTTGACACCATAAATCCATCATTTTTCCATACAACTTAAAAAACTTGGGAACTCACCATAACAATGCATCAGACAAAAAACACTATGTAAACATATTAAACCAAACATGAGTAAGCAAACATACGGAATCAGACATTGACTATTTGAACACAAATTAATATCACCCACCAATGCCATCTCAAAGAAAATTCTCTTATTCATTTTACAATAATAAAAGAAAAGACAAACACAATGAAATAATATTCAAAGAAATGGAAGGCACATAAAAAAAATTCAAATCCATCGATGAGAAATTGAACTTATAGCAAGAAGGCAAAGGCTGCTGACGATCCAAAGAGGTATGGAGGATTGCAAAAGAAGCTATGTTTGAAACCAAATATTATAGGGGGTATTTTTTTTGCAAGCATTTTTTGGGGAGCGTTTTTTTGGAAATTCGACGAGCAGATTCCAAAAAGGCTCTTTCTCTCTCTCTCAACCTTTGAGAATTGAGGATCCGCTCTTTTTCTCTCTCTTCTCTCCCTCTCTCTCATATATATCTTTTCTTGGTGACCACACATACAGAAGGACCAAAAATACTCGAATCATTAAACACATACGTGTACAGTCTTTTAAATATTATAATTTATGTCGAGCTTTAATTTATCCACCAATACAACGCAACCAAAGTGATCCCTTGAGCAATAACAAAACGCAACCAAAGTGATCCCTTGAGCAATAACAATCTCTCTCTCCCTTTATCTCTTGCAAAGCTTCTTTTTTAAAACTCTCTCTCTCTCTCTCTCTCTCTCTCTCTCTCTCTCTCTCTCATACACACATAAAGACACACACACACACACACACACACACACAAGGATGAGTATATACCCAAATCATTTAACTCCAAGATAATTGTTCACAACAAGTGAAATTTAAGGATTTTTACATCAAAATATACAAAATAATCCAAACCAACTTTTCCAGAGTCAATACATGGCCAAAAAAGGAGTCACAAAATTATCCATTCATTGGGCTTTACTCTAAATTTTGATATGTGCATTCACAGCTAAGAGATTTGTAGATAACTATCTTGCCTAGCATAGGCTGATGTATGAACATGTTTTCATTTTGAATCAATCCAAGCACTCTCATAAAAATGAAGTACAAGTGTTTGCAAGCCAAATAATATTTTTTCTTGGTCTCTCTATTGGTGAAATTACGGAATGTATAATAGGGATCATCCTTGATCGGCACCTCATACACCCCCACATGTTCATCCCTTGCATGAGACTCCACCTTGAAGACTTCATGTAAATTATCTAAGATGGATTTTTCTTCAATCACCTTAGCCTTCAAACAAAAAACCTTGGTGCCTCCTCTGAAATGGAAGTACAAAATTTGACTCTTATGTCATTTCTTAGTATTGAACCACTACAACTTGCTTTCGTTGAAGAAGCAAAAGAGGAATCACCTTCACCCCTAGGACAAGTCCTCATTGCAGTTGCACCCATTTGTTCATTTCCAATTGTCTCCTTTTGAGATACTCTTTCAAGCACTATCTCAACTTCATCATCTATAAGATTTTTTCCTAGATCAATTGGCCAAATTGTTGATGGAGGAGTTGGCCTTGTATCTATGTTATGATCCACCACATAACAATGAATAACATGGTTAGGACAAAATCAAAACCATTTCCTAAGTATCCCATCTGGATGTAATCTATACCCGTCAAATGATGGTGTAGGAGTCCCTGTGCTACATGCCACAATATTTTTTCCACATCTTTTTCCACCATTGGGGATGCCATTACATGCTACATGGCTGCGAAGAGGAGTTCTTCTAATTGCCCACATAACTTCATTGACCTTTTGTTCCAAAAAACAAACCTTTGCCTTGTCTTTAGAAGTATTCACTCCCATCTCCATTCCTTGAATCCTCCCTGAAATTGATCTTCCTCATCCTTCCAAGAGATGTACAGTCACGTGTTTATGCATTGTACTAAGGTCTATGCATGGATTCATCATCAACATCTATCACAATCAAAGGCCCTCACTTCTACAAACGATTTCTTTGTCTCCTTCAAGAGGTGTGCAAGCTTTATACATAGGTGTTCTAGATGTATCCTCATTGACTACTCTTATCACTTGCACTATACGAGGTGAAACTCACTCCTTGAGTATCTCTAATGAAGGACCCTTTCCAATATGTTTACCTTGAGAGTAAGAAATTGCATTTGTGATTTTTAGTATTGCATTATCTATATATGAAGTAAACGCATCATATAATGAGATTTTTCTTTTGAATCCCTTGCCTACGAGCCAGATCCCATGCTTAATCTCAGCCAAGTTTGTTCTTGGAGTGTTTGCTCCATCACTACTTGTCTCCACTGCTACCATGATGCTCCCCCAATCTGCAATATGCAATATGCACCTCCCACCAACTCAACTAGGAGTCCGTTGTTGTAGGGATGTTCTTATCCATGCAATTTCCATTGTGCCACCATTGTCAAAGGAGACGAGTTTGAAAACTGGGGATTGGAGCATGCAACTCTCCACCCGAACACGCCCTATATAGGCCTTGCGTGCTAATAATAGGGTCCCCTTGACCAAATGTCCGTCCTAGCCCTTGGCCTACTGCCCGGTCTTACCCTAGGCCTGACATTACTCCTTCCTTGGAGAAGCATTTTTGTCCTAAAAAACAAAAGTGGTTGTATCTTTATAAGAACACTAATATTTTGCACAATGGCATCCTTCATGGATCCAACTGTTTGTTTGATCGAAACATGGCTCGATAGGAGGCTCAATGAAACCAAGAGTAACATCTTGATTTTGCACATTATTGTCCCTTTGCAACCGTCTTGTTTAACCAGCTCATATACAACATAGTGTGTAGACTCCATTTAGAACTCACTTCAATATGGTAAATGAGTTATCGCAATGAAGATATACCCAAAGAATACCTCTTTTCACTTCTCTTTTCACTTTCCATGAAAGTAATTGACTGAAGTAACTTATCAGCAAAATATAAGTCCTTGACTTGTTATCAATTTTTATCAGTGTACAACCCCACCATAACTAGTGTTCAAGGTTGAGAACCTGACTTAAACATGAAGGGACTAAACCGATTCACAAACAAACTGGAGCGATAATGCTTTTGATAATTGGATTTCTTGGTGCTAACGTACGCACTTTGCATATCCTTTGCACGAGATTTCACTTGTAATATGCCTATCCTCTTTGGATAATGCCCGGATAACTAACAATACTGAGGTGTATTTTCCACGGTTTATAGGAAGTCTTACAAAATGATTGGTAAACGGGGATCACAATGTCATACAACATTGCTGAGAAATCAAAAATGTCTAGAATAAACATCTTGGTTAACTTGAAAGATCCACAAGCACCCAAACCGCGACATGACCTATTCGTAATTGGTAGGTCATAAAGTAATCTCATGGAGATACTGGACATAAAGTGCAAAATGCTTCATAAGCAACTAAGGTTATGAATATGCATGTTGTTCCAAATTATAGTTTGCTAAACACTAGGACCCGTAACACCTAGTGTACAAGCATTTAGCAAAAACAGATCCGAACCTGCATATCCATGACCCCCCCTGGGTTGGCGCTTGGCCTTACATTGGACCATAATAGATTGCGGCAAGTTTGGTTGGTGCTGCTATGAGATGATGCCATCTTAGTGAAAAAATTTGGACCCATGGAGGGCGTGCACTTTTCCCCAAGCATGCAAAGTTTGGTGACCAAACAACGTCGTCTCAGAGCGGTGCCAACCAAACTTGTTCGAATTTCTCTCGCATGGCCATAAGACGTCAAGTGAGGAAAATTCTAGCAAGTTTGGTTGGTGACGCCATGAGATGACGCCATCTTGGCACCAAAATTTGTACGCGTGGGGAATGTGCACTCTTCTCCAAGCGTACAATTTTTTGGTGGCCAAACAACGGCGTCTCAGAGCAGCGCCAACGAAACTTGCCAAAATTTCTCTCGCATGGCCATAAGACGTCAAGTGAGGGAAATTCCGGCAAGTTTAGTCGGCACTGCTATGAGATGACGCCACTTGGTGCAAAAATTTGCATGCATGCAAGACGTACACTCTCTCTAAGGCGTGCAAATTTTAGTGGCCAAACAACATCGTCTCGGAGCGGCGTCAACGAAACTTGCGAGAATTTTTGTCGTATGGCCATAAGACGCAAGCAAGCAAAATTTCGGCAAGTTTGGTTGGCGCCGCTCTAAAACGACGTCCTTTGGGAACCAAAATTTGCACGCATGGGAGGTGTGCACTATCCCCCACGTGTGAAAGTTTTGGTGGCCAAACGACGTCGTCTCGGAGTGCCGCCAACCAAACTTGCCAGAATTTCTCTTGCATGGCCATAAGACATCAAGTGAGGGAAATTCTAGCAACTTTGGTTGGCACCGCTATGAGATGATGCCATCTTGACGCCAAAATTTGCACATATAGGAGGCATGTACTATCCCCCACACGTGCAACTTTTGGTGGTGAAATGACGTCGTCTCGGAGCGGCGCCAACCAAACTTGCAGCAATTTCTCTCACATGGGCATAAGACATAAAGTGAGAGAACTTTCAGCAAGGTTGATCGGTGGCACTACGAGATGATGCCGTCTTGGTGTCAAAATTTGCACCCATGAAGGGCATGCACTATCCTCCACACATGAAAATTTTGGTTGCCAAACGACGTCGTCTCGGAGCGACGCCAATGAAACTTGCCGGAATTTCTCTCACATGGCCATAAGACGTCAAGTGAGGAAAATTCTAGCAAGTTCGGTTAGCGGCACCATGAGATGACAACGTCTTGGCACCAAAATTTGCACACATGAGGGGCATGTACTATCCTCTATGCGTGCAAATTTTGGTGGCAAAACAACGCCGTTTCGGAGCAACGCCAACCAAACTTGCCAAAATTTCTCTCGCATGGCCATAAGACGTCAAGTGAGGGAAATTCCGACAAGTTTGGTTGGTGTTGCTATAAGATGACTTCCTTTGGGTGGCAAAATTTGCACGCATGGGGATGTGTCCTATCTCCCACGTGTGCAAATTTTGGTGGCCAAACGACGTCGTCTCGAAGCGACGCCAACGAAACTTGCCGAAATTTCTCTTGCATGACCATAAGTAGTAAAGGGAGGAAAATTTTGGCAAGTGTTGGTTGGTGCCGCTACCTCGGTGAGAAGATGCAACCACCACAAGGTGATGAAGATGAATCTCGCAGTTCAGGGTTCAAGAAGGAAATTAGCCAAGATTCTGAAGATGGTGAGCCAAACCAAGAAATAGTAGCAGAGGTAACAACAAAACTTAGTGCCACGTCACAAGTGGAAGGCATGCAAGAAAAGTCAAAGGGTGAAGCTGAAATTCTACAACAAAATCCCTCTACTGTCGACTCTTCAGTGGTGGTTGAAGAAATCAAAGAGCAAGAGTAGCTAAAAGAAGATGTAGCTGAGGCTTTAGAGCGCACAAAATAAAGGAAAACATCTAATTCCAAAATTGACTACCAAGGCCAAGCAATGCAGGATATGAACGAATATTTTCAAGAAGAGACTCTACAAAAACCCATGGAGCAATGGGAACCAAAGGCCGCAGCGACCATTGCATCAAAAGAAGAGAGTCAACCTCAACATCCTGCTACACAAGCTTTAGAAGATTTCCAAGAGGCAGAGTCACCATTGAATGACCTTCAAGTGCTGGAAAAGCAAGAAGAGGTAAATAGTGACAAGGAGATTCCGGAATCACTGTCAAAGTCAGAATCTAGCAATGAAGACCAACAAGAAGCTCGAGACATTAAACCAGAAGCTAGTAATCACTTGGAACAGTCTACAACCAGTCAAATGACAGAGAAGTTCAACATACAAGAGGAAGACAAAGATTTGAAGGCACAAAGGTCAAAGATTAATACAAACGGTAAGGAAGAGATCAGTTACCTGGTAGCAAACAAACAGATTAATTTCTTGTTAGAGGCACATGAGAATCTGAAGTTCAATTTCACAGCAGAGATAGATTACACTGCCACGACAAATGTAATGTCTTATGGGCTGTGGTTACTTCTAGATAAATCAGAACTGTATGAAATTCAGGTGCAGGTTTCCATATCACATGGAAATGAGGTCATAAGTTTGGGGATTGCATAAGCCCAACAAACGCACCCTCTTCAAGAAAAGTCTTCAATCCAACCCATTCAAGTTCAAGACAAAGCTTCTACATCAACTGCCAACACGCTTCCACATCCAAAGCAGACTCCAAAAAAGGTATTTCAACCAAAGTACCCTACACTGCAAGATCACCGTCGACACCAGTCTTCAAAGGTTTATATTAAAGCTGACAAAATCAAAGTCAAGGACCCAATATGGGTAGATGACCCTAGCCAACTGATGAAAGGTAAAAATATGGGATGGATAGCCTCCCAATACAGCTTAGCAAAGCAAGGCTATTATGGAGGTCAAAAGCAAATTTGGTTACCAAAACCAAAGATCTCAGCATATGCAATGGATAAAGGTTTCAACAAGCGCCCCCAAAAGCAACAAAGCTCATATTCGTCTCACCAAAGGAGACCAACCAACAAGGCCAATCATATTTACAAAGGAAATGTCAAATCAAGCTGGCCTTCACAACAACATAGGACTTCATCAGTAAACAATCCCACAAATGGCACTCTCATACATCTAAAAACGACATCACAAACATCATGGGAAGTGCCATCTACAGTTCTTCAAGCACAAGATTACTATGAAGGAAATTGTCGAATCTGGCTACCAAAGATACCAAGTCCAAATTCTTCAATCAAACAACTTCAACCTGAAGACAATCACAAGTGCGTGGAAGAAAAAATCAAGGACAATGTCCCAGTCAAGGCAAAGCATATCTGCAAAGATACGCTAATCACAAGTTGCAGATACAAATGGGTGCCAAAAGAACAACATATACCGAAGAAGATTGAAGTCATTTCCAGCTCTCAAAAAATATCAAGACATGATTGACAAAGTGTTATAGAGAATGGAGCAAGCCAATCTTTTCAACCAAGGGACCAACAACAACAAAAAGGAATTTTAACAACTTAGGTCAACCAGGTACGGCAAAAGAAACCAACAATGCCAGTATGGTCCTTTACGAATCCTCTCTAGGAGGATGGGAGTTTTGAATTTCAAGACCAATTCTTGGTCGAAAGCTCCCAAGAGTAAGTCAAGTCGCCATAAAAAGCATGGCATAAGAGTCAAGAGTCAGGCACCTGAGCCACTAACTGAGCGAAGCATCAGACCCAAGCTTCATGTTCTAAATGTTTTTTGTGGTCTATGAGTCTAGATATTTAGGCTATAGCTCAAGATGGAAGAGTTGGGCATATGGTAAATTTGAGTCGCTCATGCTGGATAGGTGAGAATAAGAGTTGAAGTCTAATTATTTTAATTGATGGAGTGGCGGAGTAGTCCAAAAAACACTGACGCACATGTACACTGAGAGGAGAGTGAAAAAACCTCAAGCATCAAAAGCCCTTCTTATTAGTAATGGCAGCTCCTGTAGTTAAATTTAATTTTGCTTCTCTAGCTACATTCACTCTTGGAAGTACCCATTCAAACTCTTCTTGCACAACATATTGTTCCCCATGCATAATTCCGTGCAAGCATATAGAATGTCCCATCATTGGACATTTGCACTTGGCATGCTTTTTGTGTTCCACCCATGCACTCACCTTACAGGTACCAGCAAGGACAACAACTCACATCAATTGTGCGACAACAAAGACTGAACACTTGACGACAGCTACTTGTATTATTCACTCACAATTCATTCAGTAGCCTATATTATTAATGTACCTTACTTCACATAAATTAAGCCACCCAGGGCCTAAGAACATTAATAATTTTATTGCACGTATACCATTGGGCACTTTTTTCTCACATGGTTTTTCCCCATTGGTCATCCAGGTATTCAGACCCTAATCTAGTGTAAATACACCCTTTATTTTTCCTTTTATTTTACTTTTACACTCAGCCAAAATTCACTTCACAATTGAACCCTTGAATTCCAATCACCATAAAACACATCCCACCCACCTACCCTTGAACCCACAAGAATAAACACTCACCTCTGACAAAAACCGTCCCATTGTGTAGCCAACCAAAGAGCACACAGGGACGTGCGCTTTAGTCGGATGGGGGGAGTGGTAACCGGTAGTGGTTAACGATGAAGTGAAGATCATTGGAAGATGTGGAGAGGAGAAGGATCAGATGCCATCAAAAGGAATGACGGTCATCATCGACGGTCACCTATGTTCTATGTAAATTCCCATCAAAAGACCGAAGAGCGGATTGTAATTATGTATGGGGCTCCTCGGGAGTTCCAACTTGTAACATTGGTGCTAATCTTGGAAGCCTAGGCAGTGTAGACATCAGATAAGTGAATCTAGCCATTTGGGCACCCAGCCACTTCTAAAAATCCTAGGAAGTATATATGTCAAATGCACCAATGTGAATGTCACTTTTCAAAGTCACAACTAGAGATCTACTTTTGAAGAGAGCAAGCTCTTGGCTATAAAGTCATGAACAAGGAGATGGCTATGGAGTCAAGCTCACTACACGCGTGCCTTGGTGTATTCAGTGTCGAGCACTAGCTAATCTCTTACCTCTTCTCTCTCCGTGCTTAATTGCATTATGTAATCCGTGCTTAATTTAATACATGATTTGAGGCTGATTTTGTGTGTTAATTGCTCTCTTTTAATCAAGTTCCCTCTCTTGTTAAGCATGCTTTTGAGTGTGTGGCTTGGCTATGCTTGTTTATGCACGTGTGTGTGCTTGATTAGTGAGTGGTTAGTGATTGATTAGTGAGCTATGAGCATGATTAAGCTCTTGTGTGTGCGAGATTAGACCAAATGGTAGAGAAGTAGCATGCTAGCTTGTAGTTCTCCTTGTCATTAGCTCTCTAACTAGCTAGATTTCTCATCCTAATCCTCTACGTGGCACTCACAAGCATATGTTATGTGTTTCCATGCCCTAGCTGGGTCATACTCTTCTTGGTTTGACAAATTATGTTGGTGCAATCCACTATACTATGGCGCACGCCAACAAGAAGAAGTGTTGTGCATTCAACTATTCTACTTTGTAGGACCATTTTACTATTTTTGGCATGTAATTGAGATGTATTTTTTTGGATTGTCTATCTAAAAAAATGAATGACTTTGTACTGTAATTGTAGGCCAAGGTCTTTGTATGGTTTCTCATGTGTTATGTATAATGTTAATTATTAGAACTCTCTCTCCATAAGCACATGGGTGCTCTTAGGCCTTTTAGACCTAGGACACCAGGACCTAGTCTACATGATTTATATCCTCAGATGATATGGCTGGCAACCATATCCTCTAGGATAGGAAGAATCCCACACAACCGATATGACTTTTGTCTTGGTTGTCTTTAAGATGGATTACCTACCAATTCCTCTTATAGATTTTACTTATACCTTTTGCTTTTAATGTGCTTCAGATGGTCCCTATCTCTGCCACTCTTGACCTTTCCACCCTTCCCTTCTCCCCAACATCCCTTCTCATGATTAAACTAATCCAAGATCCTTTAGCCCTTTCTCTCCTAAACCAATACTCAAAGGTTACGGAGATCCACGACTCATGAACCTTTTAACCTTCAACGACTGGGTACTTATTCTCGCTAATCTGGTTGCTGATGGAAAGTTTCAACGACTGGGTACTTGTTCTCACTAGTCTGGTTGCTGGTGGAAAGGAAGGAGTACTTCATCTGCAAAATCTGGCTTCCAAACTTTCTGCCATAGAAATGAGCCATAAATCTGATCTGCTACAGTTATCGGCTAAGGGACTGAACTATCCAACTATATCAGGAAACTATGTGGCCTCACCTCTTGTTTTGCTACCACTAAATCTTTTGATCTTGTTAAGGCACCGAAAGGCCTCTTTTGCAAGGATGACACAGCTTTGGAAGCGGTTAAAAGCTTTTAGCAAGGACTTAGCTCGTCAAGTGAAACCTCTCTACTTGACATGGTCCCGAAAGTCTCTAAATGTTTTCCCTTCCTCCCACCTAGGCAGATTGCCATTGAGGTATTCGAGCTTGACCATCAGCTTTGGGAACTTTAGAACAAAGCTTTTATTGCACCCATCTCAATTAAGACTTGAGTTTTTATTGCAGCCTTACGAGCCTCCACAAGTGAAGACTGTTGCCTGGACATCCTAAAAGGAGTTCAGTTCTTGGACAAAGGTGATGTCATAAAAGCTCCCTTCTGTATACACTTCTGGGATTCTAGGAAATGCACAGTCCTATCTGGAATTTATGTCAGGACCAAGGGGACAATGACCTTTTCCAAACAAAGCAGTGAGTTCTACTCAGAGTCAATATGCAACATCTATCGTCCCTACATCAAGTGTGCATGCAAAGCTTTGGATGCAAAAGCCGACTGTAAGAGCAACATCCTCTGGTTTGATCATGCAATCTGGTTCCACCTCAACCATCTAGAGGACCTCTTCCCATCACACACAAAGGAGCACTTTCTCCCTATGATTTGCTCTTGGCTTGGGGATCAAGCTAAGGAAGCTGTACGAGCCCAGATAGCATATCTTCACTTCAAAATTTTCATGTATGAGGCTCTGAAAGAGCTAAAACTAGGGATGCACCTAGTCACCTGATCTCAAATCTTAGTGCTTCTAAGGGAATCAAACATATTGTGTCTCTTCTCAAACCTTCATTATACAGAGGAGACTCCCACCCTTAAAAGGCTCATGTTGACTAGTTCTGCCTCACATTTTGTCACCTCTTTTTTGTCCCCTTCTTCAACACATGGGTCCTCTAAAGGACGTGTAAAGCTAGAAGTTATGTCAAAGGAAGAGGGAAGAATCTCCGTGTTAAGAAAATGTTGAACCCTTGATTGTCTTGCTCTTTCAGATCAAGTGGACCATTCTGGAAAGCTGTATCTCTCCAAGGATGATAATTTCAAGAAGCAAATTGTTCACTGCCACTTTATAAATCGTATATTTGATTTTTTTACACCAAAATGTTTGATTCTATATGCCTTTTCAACAAGTGTTTGGCAATACTTATAGATTGGATGAACTGACTTTTGGTTGGACCTTTGATCCTCCCCTGAAGAATATTCTATCGGCTTTCTTACTTCTAACAAAAAACCATCTTGTATTTGCTCTGTTTTCAGAACCTCCTGTTCTGACTTCAATGATTTTGAACAACACGGATGCACTACTAATCTATCCTTAATTAATTGAAAGGAAATTAAAGACATGTTGGATAAAGGTCTAAATCATATCCCACTTCAACCATTAAACCCACACTTGGCTTTTGCTTCACTACTTACTTGCTTGGCCAACATAGCCAGGCTATTGGAGCTAGACAATCTACAACATGCTAGACTCTCCGACTCCCTATTTTCGTATTTCCAATCATGCAATGGGTCAATCCAACTTGCTTGGATAAGACAGGAAACAACATACCTTTCTCCTTCACTCTTTTCTTTAATAAGCAAATTAAAATAAGATTGGTTTGTGGTAGGGCTTGACAAAGCCCCTCAACGATCCACTATCATTTGCAAACACTTAGCCAAGGTAGCGGTTGTGTCTAGGTTTAATGGACCAGAATTCTTGCTCTATGAAATGACTCTGGGAGAAGTCATCAGGTACCTAGACTCTTCACTTAGTCACTTTAAATAAGACACTCACAGTTCTAAAATGCATGTACTCTTTCCCACCTATAAGAGTCACAATCACAAGTTCAGATGGATTTCTAATGCCTCCAACTCTATTATGTTGCACGCTACAAGTGTAATCACTGCATGCCGCCTTAACCTCATTCTCACTGATTTCAATAACATTTGTGAAGAAAAATACACAACGGTGGAAAACTTCACTGACCTTAAGGTTGATAATTTTTGGCTTGTAGAAAACGCATTTGAAGTGTTTATTAATCTTCCACCATGAATTTTTTCCATGTTTTCAACTGATATCATGCAGTGCTATGAAAACATCTCACTTTTTGAGCCTTAGGGACTATTTTTTGTACTACAACATATTAGTAAGATGGTGTTTGGCAGGAGAAATGGGATGGGATATCATGCCATTTCACTTGCCAGAAGTCCAAGATGGGTAAAAATTACACTCAAGGGACCATTCAAAAGACATGCAAGAGCAAAATACTAAGCTCCGGGTGGATGCTTGACATCAAGAAATGGTTTGGAAGATGGGATGCATGTCACTTGGTCAAGGATGTGTCGATCAACTCCCAAGTTAATGAGGCCTTCTTACAACGCCAATGTATCACGGCTTGGGAGAAATCTGGAGGTTCTCACTTCAGCCATTACACCACACACATTGCCCCAAACTACAAATCTCTCTTCTTCTCTGAACGAGGTAACCGAACCCATCCCTACATCCTTGAGGCCATCCCATTGAGTACGGTCCACACCATTGCCTCCATTTGTCTTAGCTCCCATTCTCTACGCTGCGAGACAGGACGTTGGGACACTGGCAAGGAGTCTCATCGACTTTGCAAATTATGCCCTCGTCAAGTGCAAGAGAGTGAGTACCACACACTACTTGAGTGCTCAGCTTTTGACCACATTAGGTCCTCTTTTCCCCATATATTCAACCATGAGCTCTCCCTACATACCTTCCTCTCCCAACCACGATGTGGACTCTCTATTGTGATGCTCATTTCAGCCATTTTTGAGCATCAAGAATCACTTATGACCTCCACTCACACCACGTGACATGTTCATTTGGTCCCATAGGTCATATTTGACCTCCGAGGACGATAATAGAACTCTCTCTCTCTCTCTCTCTCTCTCTCTCTCTCTCTCTCTCTCTCTCTCTCTCTCTCTCTCTCTCTCTCCCCCTCTCTCTCTCTCTCTCTCTCTCTCTCCTTCCTGACTTCTAGTTACACCAAGCTAAATATGTTATATGTTAATGAATGTGTTAGCGGGTCGCCGCGACGGACGTCTGCAGCATAGCTCTTTTGTACTAATATAATGTCAATATGCAAAGAAGCGACTCAGGATGGGGCACAGAGACTTAATGAGAGTGTCAATCTCACCAAAGTGAACTAAGAGGGCTACTCAATCTACTATAAAAGCAAATCAACCACTTCCTAGTCAGACAATCAGTATGCATTCAATCGCACCGCTCTAGGTCATCATGCCATTTTAGCATCCAAACGAATTCAAAATGCAACAAAACTTAAGGAGAGGTATCACAACACATAAGGGCTCAATCCTACCAAGTTCTCTCACCATCTGGGAAGGTACATAAATCACGATCCATCACAAAAAATGTGCAAAAAACTAAAATAGAAGTACTTGGAAAGGTCCTCCTTAAGCATAGAAACACTTATCCATGGTCAAAACATCAAAAAACACCATTTTAACCTTCAAATCAATGCATTTAGCTCACAAACAAAGCGTCGCAAACCACAACAGAATTGAAAATGATTACACTTCGATTGTAGAGCAAGAGACAAGGAACGCAATGTGCTATTCGGAAGTGAATTCTGATTACCAGTCCAAGAGAAAAGAGGATTACAATTTGTAGCAGTAAGAGGCTTCCACAGTGCACGTTTTTTAAATCTTCAAGCTAATGATATCTCCTTAGCTCAAACTAAGGGTTTTAACGTAAAAGTTAAGGGAGCTTTCCCACGGCCATCTGGCCACTTACAAGGGTGTAGACTCAGAGAGGTTGAGATGGTATTGTCAAATTACATCATAATTACAAATCATCATAGGCTGAATTACATGGCTTTCTTCAAAAAATCGAGTAGTGTTTACAGGGTTTGGTGTGCATATGTATCCACCGTATCCGTCAAACATTCCCCCCTTCCTATTCATTGCACGTTCTCGTGCAAGCCGTCTCTGAGCAAGTCTACTGCCTTCTCTCAAGCGTTGCAGTGAGATTTCTGAACTTCTGAGCTCTTGCTTCAATCTCGACTTTGGTGGCCAGCTCTCTGAAGGGATTATTACTGAGGGTACTTTGGTAGGCGATGTGACAGGATGGCATATCTTTTGTCATGGGATTGAATATAGAAGAGTCCACTTTGAAGAAGCTTGTCATGAAAGCCTCTTCGAAGGTCTGCATGTAATAAGAGGGTAGAAACATGATTCTTGCATATAATCCCATGATGACATTCCTGCTTCGGATTTCTGTCTCCATATCCCAGCAAATGCCTTGCGTGCCTTCAACAAAGGTTTCCCAGGGATGCTCTGCTGCTTCGATATCACTGAAAGCTGTAATGCAGGTGATGAGCATCTTGGCAATCTTTACAAGCATGTGACAGGCAAGATCTGGGATCTTATTCATCATGTTGATCACCCCTTTTAGAGTTTGAACCATGTACTGCTCGGATGGTGGGTTGTTATTGAGAGGCTTTGTGATTAACGGGTAGTTTAGCACTGCCGGTCTTTTGCTTTGCCAAATATAAAAACTATCCCAGGATCACTGTTTCTTGATGGGACAGTAAGTGGGGTCAATCTTGAGATGCTGGGGAGCGTTCCTGTAGTAGGTTTCATTTGTTGGCCTCTGATCAAACCATTTCTTTCGCCAGAGGGGTTGATTATCTATGATTCTCTGAACCTGAAGTGCCGTAACAGGAACCTCCTTGTAGTCCCCTTTGCGGTTTGGTTCAAGTTTGGGGAGCATTTTTTGCTACCATAATTTAACCTCCTACCACATCAGTGGCAAGGTGATCAGGTCATGCCCAAGATTCTTCACTACCTCATCTAGAGTAATCATGAGGGAGGGTAGCCGACTCCAGCGCTTTCAGTTCATACTGCATATAAGCTTTGTGTGAGGGATCTTTTACTTATGAGATCCAGCGTTGAATTTCATATTTGGCCAACTCTGAAGTGGATGTCATGGCTGGATCTGCAAATTCCTATGTTTTTCTCGTGCTTGCAATGGGCGCTTTTGTTTGATGAGCTTCAGATGTGGACGGTTCAAATCCTCCCTCCTGCTCAAATTTCACTAGGGCATGCTGATGCTTTGTCTGATTGGCTCTCAGAGTCGCTAAGTCCCCTCTTGCCTCAGCCAACTGCCTTTTTAATTCTTTGATTTCCTCGTCCTTGGCTTGTTGTAGGGCCCTATGTCCTGCCTTCATGATCTGTCTGTCATATTTTTCTTGATTCAGGGCTTCTTTCAATTCTTTGATTTCTTGATTTAAGGAGGCAGATCCTGCAGTCGTCGTTGAGGAGGAGGCGGTCTCTTGTATGGCCAGAAGCTGAGTTAGAGATCTACTCACCACAGCATACGATCTTTGCAGCTTCTCACTTTGTTATCTTTCTTTGGTGAGCTAATCCTCGAGACGTTGTTGCTCGACTTGCAGTGTGGAGTTTGCCTCATTAAACTATTGCACCTCCTTGTAATAGTAGGCTGCATTTTCTTTTTCTCTCTGCAACTCCGATTGTACCTGGAGTTGTGCCTTCTCTAGT
This sequence comes from Adiantum capillus-veneris, assembly GCF_014529385.1. NCBI lineage: Eukaryota > Viridiplantae > Streptophyta > Polypodiopsida > Polypodiales > Pteridaceae > Adiantum > Adiantum capillus-veneris. The sequence goes on from NC_140934.1 coordinate 92,652,047, forward strand.
GTCTCTATTTTTTGCTTGAGCTACAAGGACTCTGCTGCCATCTTAGATGCTTCTTTCTTTATATCTTCTAACTCCAGCTCTCGTAGATTATAAAATTGCAACTTGATCTGCTCTAAGTGAGTGTCAATGTCAAAGGAATTGACTATCTCTGCGCCTTCCTCAATTGCCGCTTGTGATCGAGGCGATCGTGGCCTCTGCTCGCTTTTGTGGCCCCGATCCGATTATTCAGCCTCATCCGTTTACTTTTCCCTTCGTCTCTGATCTTCTAGAGCAGTGGAGGTTGTAGTGGGCTCCGTTTCTTGATTTGCTTTTAGTCTTGTCTGTTTTTCCTCCGCTCCTTGCTCTGGCAAGTTTTCAATTTTATCTTCCCCTGTTTCCGCAGTCTCCGGAGGTGTCCCAGTATCCTTGGGCAAACCAAATTCTTGACCTTGCTGGTCCTGTGTATCTTATTGTTCCTCCCCTTGCAATTTGATTTCCTCTCTTTTTCTTTGGTTAGTTTCGTTAGAGGATTCTAGGTCATCGACGCGTGGCTTCTTGGATTCTTCTTTTTCTCTCTGCTCCATATTTCACTAGTTCATTGTGCATTCGCTGCCGCATGGCACTGGCAATCTCCCGTTTTTCTTCAGCTTCCTGCCTCTTTTGCTGCTTGATCCTTTATTTGCGTAGCAGTGGAATATTTTCTACATCTTCCTCCTCTTTCTCGTCATTAGCTTCTGTTCCTTGGGTTTGTTTTTCATCATGTTTTTGTTGGCGGAGCCTTTCCCTCAAAGCCTGAGCTTCTTCCCTTGTTCTCCTGGCATGTGTAATGGGAATAGCCTTTGCCACATGCACATCTTTCTTTTGCAATCGTGTATATCCGAGCATGTATTGGCTGTCATGCTCCTCCTCCAAAGATTGGTACTCGGAAGGAGTGTCTCTCTGCTAAAACCCCACTTCCTAGCTACTCTGAGGATCTGACTCTGTCTTTTTGCTGTTAGAATCTTTTAAAGGTGCGCTCTGCCTTGTTTGCTTAACTTTTGGTCTTGGCCTTGTGGAGGATCCTACCACTAGTTTTACAGCTCTTTTAGATCTACGGATCTGTGCTTCAGTAGGTGCTAGATCCTCGATCATCCCTAGTCCCTGATAGGCAATACGTGTTAGCATCGGTCCCCATTCATGTAAGCTTTACTTCTTTGACTCTCTTTCAGGTTTGCTTCCACAATAGTGTCAAGAAGATAGTTGCCAAAATTGCAACTGACCACCCTGCCTTCAGCCAATCCCATTGCCATTACCACGGCCATGTGCAACAAGGGTTTTGTATATCTGGGCGGCTTCTGCACCTTGGAGTGTTGCGATATAAGACGCAATGGCAATTCTTCAGTGGCTATAGGTGGCGAGGTCGCATTGAAGCTGCGTGGTCCGAACAGTAGTAATTGGAGAAGGCACACCCTGTGTTTGACGGTGACCTGCAAAAGCTGTGATGCTGCTTGTTGATTTGCTTGTGGGCTTTGCTTTGGTTGCCACTTAAATTGCTTGCATGTGGATTCGCTAGAAGAGGCATCGTGTGATTGAGTTTGTTTTGGTTTTAATACCCACTGGAGATTGTTTGGCTGAGGTCGTCTGACAAAATCCGTAGGCAATTTGGCTAGGTCTGATTTCTGTGTAGGCAAAACAGGCGGACTCGTATTGTTTTGTCGTTTTGGCATCCACAATTACTTAGGATTGGTTTGCATGAAGGATTTTTTAACCCATATTTTCTTGACCACAGTTGTGGAAGATCGATGAGCTGGTGCCTCTGGCAATGGTAGAGGGTCCCATACCTGGTCTATTGGTACGAAGGGCATGGCAAAAGATTGATCCGCTTGTTTGAGCAGTAAGGTATTGTCCTATCAGTTTGGCGTGGCTTGATAAGTGCGCATCCACGGCACTCCCAGAATAACTGCTTCGTTAAGATGCTAATCGTCAACCACATGAAACTAATGTGGATAAAACTACACCATCAATGGTGATTGGTAAATTTATGTGGCCCCGACTGTCCATAGTGCCTTTGTTTGCTACTTTGAACCCCATAGTGTTTGGCATTAGAGACTCCTGCTTAATTTTTCTGAAAGTGGAGTAGTTAACCACATTAGCTCTAGACCCAGTGTCTACTAATGCTCGCTCGATGGTTCCATCTGCAAGTTGTAAATTAATGCGTAGATCCATTCCTCCTAACCATGTAGCTGTCGTTTGTATGGATGCTATCGGAGCAGTATCAATAGCCTCGTTCTGTTGTACTTTCCTCTCAAAGTTTGCTTGCTCTTTGTGCTTTAATATTCTAATTTTGGCTTCCTGCTGAGCCTGTTCTCGAATGGCATGTTCATGACTTCAGCACTGAGCTGCTGCATGTATTGTTGCGAGTTCTTCTGGTGTCATCAAAAGAAGATATTTCTTTAATCTGCAGCCACTCGTCCAATTAGACATCTCCTCACCTGCTAATGTTGCAAGCTTGATGGCACCACTTTGTGATATATCATGTATTACAAAAGGCCCTATCCCTCGCTTTTTGAGTTTTTTGGAGTGTTGTTTGAGGGTATACATTAAAACATAATCCCCTTTTTGGAACTCCTTGCCGATCACATGCTGATCATGGAAGGCCTTCATTTTTTTCTTCTGAGCATATATCCCAGCTATCGCTCTAAGTCGGGTTTTATCTGATTGTTCCAGGGTGTCTAGTATCTCCAATAGCTCATGGCCCGTCCATCTTAAATGTATTTCCACTCTTAGGGTTTTGATTAGGAATTCCAATGGTAGGATTGCATTAATCCCGAATACCAGGTTAAAGGGAGTCGTGCCGATGGAAGTTTTAAAAGCTACTCTGTAAGCCCATAAGGCTCTGTGTAGCTTTTGATCCCAATCATTTCTTGAGTCACTGACTATTTTGGTGAGTACGGTGCATAAGATTTTGTTGGTACTCTCTGCCTGTCCATTAGCTTGCGGATGATAGGGTGCCGATCTGCGATGGACTACCATGAATTCGTCAAGGAGGCTTTCAATGACTTCGTTTAAAAAGTGTGTTCCCCTATCGTCCATATCTTGTAAATACGTTTTCAAAAAGGAATTGAGATGTAGTTCTTGCATCGTTCTTTTGGGTCGCTTTTGCTTCTACCCATTTTGTCATCTTTTGCGTCCTGTATCTTGGAGGTATGATGGGACCAATGAAGTCAATGCCCCATTTGGCAAAAACACGTATCCCCATCATTGGCCTCAGTGGCATTTCATCTCTCCGTAGGGGTGGTTTTTTACGTTGACATTAATCACATCGTTTGACATATGTCGCTGCATCCATAAACAGGGTTGGCCACCATATGCCTGAGTGTAGCACAAGCTTTGTCGTTTTATCAGCAGAGAAATGACCCCTGGCTATCCTGAGTGTGCTTGATCTAAGATAACGTAATATTCGCTTTCTGTAGCACACAACCGTAGTTGTTTGTCCTTTCCCCGCCTATACAGTTGGTCGACAATGAGCAGATAGTGTTTGGCCTCTTCCTCTACAGTTTGCATTTTTGTTTTGCCCCATTCCTCTAGAAAGGTTTTGTTTTTTAAGTACTCAATTATGTGAGTACTCCATTTGGGTGCTTGTACTACCCGAAAAAGGGTGGCATGTTCCGCTGGAGGTTGTTTTGTACAGCTATCGCAGGATTTTACATATGTATGGACATTGTGTTCCATGTTTGGCCAGTAGACTCCCAGTCGCTTTAGTCCTTGGCCTGTTTGTGTTTCTCCATTGTGAAATCCCATATTTTGTATATGAGCTTGTTTGAGGTAGTAGGTGGATTCTTCGGACTGTACACATAGTCTCAATACCCCATCCTTATTGTGTTGGTACAGCGGTCCTGCTAAAAGTTGGAGATTTTGTGTTTGATGTATAATTGATGGTTGTCTTTCTATTTGTAATGAGCCAATTGTGAGTAGAGGAATGACCTCTTCGCTCCATCTTGGTACCATTTCGATGTTAAAACGATACGAATCAGGAAGATCATCATCGATACCCTCAAGTGGTTCCCCATGAAATAGTCGTGAAAGATTATCTACCCTTGTGTGTGTGGTCTCCTTTTTTACGACTATAGTGAAGTCAAACACAAGCAATAGTATAAACCAACGAACAATTCTTCTAGTGTTGCAAGGTTTGTTACTAGATATAGCAGTGCTTGATGATCCACGAAGAAAACAAACTTGTTTGCTAGAAGGTAGTGTCTAAATTTCTTGACGGCATATATCATGCCCATACCTTGTCTTTCCGTAGTGGTATAATTTTTCTCTGCATTATTTAGCTGCCGATTAGAGTAGCAAATAGGAAAATCCATTTTCTTCTCTCCTGGCTGGGCTAATATGCATCCGATGGCATATGCTGATGCATCAACATGAACATGAAAGATTTTGCTCCAGTCGAGGGCTTGCAAAATTGGAGCAGAAATTAATTGTTGCTTCAATTTCTCGAAAGCCTGCTAGCATCCTCCATTCATTCAAACTTAGCAATGAGGGCGTACAACGGCTTAGCTATTAAAGCATACATATATATGAAACGCCTGTAGTACCCGCAATGCCCCATAAATGCTTGCACTTCTTTCGTCTTCGTTGGTCTCAGTAGTGCAGCAATTATTTGTACCTTCTCTTGATTAGTTGAAATTTCGTTTTTGGACACAATGTGGCCCAAAATTTTACCTTGTCTTACCATGAATACGCATTTTTTCGGGTTTAAGCAAATACAATACGTTCTTCACTTTTCAAAGACTTTTCCCAGATGAGTGATGTGGTCACTTCTTCGATGAGAATGAGCACAAAGATCATCCATGTAAATCTCAAGAAATTGTCTGAGATATTCTTTGAATGCGTGGCTCATTAGTCTTTGAAATGTGGCAGGGGCATTGGTCATGCCAAAAGGCATTACCCTGTAGGCAAATATACCCCACTCTGTCGCAAAAATTGTCTTATGTTGATCTTCCGCTTTAATTGTCAACTGGTTGTAGCTTGAGAACCCATCCAAGAAACTCTGGGTCTCCTTCCCTGCTACCCTCTCAATAACATGATCTATTATTGGTAGTGGATAGTTATCCTTGATGGTGGCTGCATTTACCTGTTTGAGGTTTACACAGACACACAGTTTGCCATTCTTTTTGGGTACCACCACAATAGGGGACACCCAATCCGTGTGTTCAATCTCGTAGATAAACTCAACGTCCTTCAGTTTTTCTATCTCCTCCTCAATTTTCTTGGCAAAAGTTTCATTGTACGTGTAAGGATGTTATCTGCATGATCTGGCATCACTCTTAAGGGGTATCGTGTGCTGAAAAATCTCAGGATCTATCCCCTTTAGATCTTTGTATGACCATGCAAAGACATCTTTGTATCGTCTGAGCGTATCGACTAGAAGTTGCTCTTCCTCATCAGTAAGGTCCGTGGCGATGTATGTGGTTTAGGCTCCTCGCTTGGTTCTGCTAAGTTGATGCATTTTGTTGTTTTCGGCCCATCATATGAAGTCCCTAGTTCTTTGGGATCTCATTTGGGTTTTTGTACCATGATTTTCCCATCCTGAATGGTATACTTCTTATAGTGGGAAGGTGCATTGAATTTATCATCATTCGATTCCTCATCAATTTCCATATCTGTTGTCTAAACTTCCTTCAAGGCTCATTTCAGTTCATTGTATTTGATTTTGCGCTCCATTTTGGACAACTTCATTGATTTCTCGGAATTGCTCCCTTTTTTTGGTTTTTGTTTGTTCTTTTTTTTTATTTTGTTTTGGCTGAGTCAGGTTTCATGTATCTCTTTGATATCCCGTCTTTGAGGCAGTCCGTTGCTTCGACTAACCTTAAGTACTGCGTTTTGTCAGTTAACAGAGGTACTTTCGTTGCACTTATTTCGGTTGTTTTTGTGTTTATATTGATATCTACGTTGTCTCCAAGGATTTTGGTTTGGAAAATCATAGTAGGTCACCCGTCGATCCTTCCATTTGATGCTCTGACTTGAGCTAATAGACAGCTCATCGTCTACGTTATCCTCTAGCATCTTATCAGTCGAGTCTTGGAAATCTTCTTCATTCATTTCGTCAGGGTCTCTTACAGAGATTTCATCCACTATGCATCAGCACTCGGCAACCCCGTCTTTGTCAGGGACTTCCCACTCTGACTTCGTAGGTAGGCTGACACCCATCATCTAGAATGGAATGATAACATATCCTTCCTCATCACAGAATTTGGTGAGGGCCTGGTTAACACAAACATCAAGAGTGACTAGTATTTGTTGCCATCCAAAAGGTTCGAACATTTCTTTTGGAAAAGGCTCTGGTATATATGCCTCGTCTTGTGCAATCCTATCAAGAATGCAATTTTCCCTTTTTAGACTTCCACATTCTGAAGCTTCTCTTGCCCATTGGTGAGCTTTGTTCTGTAGCCAAGCCGGTATTGCCCCTTCCTGGTCAGTTGTGGAGTTCAAGTCTTCTCATGGAGTGCGTTCTACATCTCTATAGCTATGATCTGCGACACTAATTTTCGTAGTGACATCCTTGTTCCTCAAATAGATATAGTCGTAGCCCCAATCTTGCACCATTTTGAGCTGACGCATGAATGGTCTGCGCAATATGATATCAAAGTTGTTGCTCTCATCGAAATTCATAATAGCAAATATGTGTTCATATGAAATTCCACAAGAGGCTACCACAATCTGCTCCAAGATGCCTATGGGTCTTTCCAGATACCCATCTCCCAATTGAAGTTTCATTCTCGTCTTTTTGAGAGCAGGTTTTCCCCATTTTTCCCACATTGCTTTGGTAGCTATGGCTATTCCAGCCCCACTATCCAATATTGCTATCGACTTAACCTCTTTGTACTCCACCAGCAGAGTAGTATTTCCTTCTTCACCTTCACAATAATCCCCTACCTTGTTTACTAGTACTGGCTCAGTTTAGTTTGTTTCGAGGGTTGTGTCTTTAGTGTGTTTGGAGAAGCCTCGGGTGAAGGAATTACCAGCCCTATTTTTTCTAAATTTCTCCCGACCTCATCCCAAAGATGCGCTCTGATAAGCAGTAACTATGACAGAGTCAATATATAGTGGATGGGGGATGACATCAGCTCGCATAAAGAGTTTTAGTATCCATCATCTTAGGATTGACTTTCCATTGAGATGGTACTTTCTTCACCTCCGATCGAGTTTCATGGGTCCCAATAAATGAAGGTAAAGTCTTCAACGAATGAGGTTTATTGTCCTCCGATATTGTTGTTCCAACATCGCCATATAGTGATCTGATGTCATTTGGGTAGATCTCATGCTCCAAGTGAATCTCTATGATGGGTGTTGATAGAAGTGTAGCACTTCCATCTTTTCTATTTCCGATATGTTCCCATAGCTCCTGAGGCCATTGTTCTTCCACTTTCGGAATTGGCAATGGTGCTTGAGAATACATTCCATCTGTGGTATTGGCTGCCACCCTCATATCCAATGGTGTTTCGTGTACAGAATTTGGTCTATCTTTCTTTTCAATTCCCCGCCCCTCTAACTCTTGAATCTTTTCTCAGATTAATACCTTAGTTTTTGGAGTAGTAGGAACTGATGGTTCCATAAGCGCTTGAGCAGCTTGGATGAGTTCCTTGCACATCTTTAGCCTCTCTTTCTCATAGCCCGGATGAGGGTACATTAACCATCTATCCTCCTAGGTTTGATTGTGTCCAAAGGTTCGAACACCTTGTCTACTAAGACAGATCCTCCAGATGGTATATCCGATGGTATTTTTATCTCGTTGTTTCCCTTAAGGTCTCTTTCCCTTTGCAGTTGTTCCTCAGTTTTCAGTAATTTGGTTTCGAATGCCGTTTTTTTCTTTTCTCTTTTGGCTTTCATCTTGTCTCGTTTGCCTTTCAAGATTTCCTAGGGGTTCGGACAAGTTTTATGTCTCTGTTTGGCTGGCAGGTACGTTCCGTGCTGCTTCATGTGCTTGAGCTTGAGTGACCGCGTTTATCAGATATTCAATTCTGTTTCTGATCCACTTGAGCTTGGCACGATCCCCATTTTATTCATGGTTGCTTTCCCTTTGTTGTCAGTGTTTTTTGGACAGTGTGGAATGAGATGATCGGTCGTACATCCATCACAGGTTTCACCCGTTCTCCTTTGTTTGGACAAACTCTCACCCAATGATCACCGCTACATTCATAGCATGGTCATGCACATGGTGGAGAAGCTTGTGGAGCCCCCATCGGTTGTCCTGCTCTAGGAGGATATCCCCTAGGTTTGTAGCCTTGATTTGCAATGAACATAAGCATATTCTCATCGACCAAGTAATGGTTTTTAGTTGGCTGCATTATGTATGAGGGCTCGGGCACCTCTTCAGGAATAATCCATGGATTTTGTACCTCTGGATCATATGCATTCCCATCAAATCCCCTCTCGTAAGTATTGTCTGAATCTTCCCGATATGGTTTCCTCTCTTCCCTTTTGGAGTTACAAGGAGAAGGATTATGGGTTAATCGTTTCCCCTTGGGAGGAGTTGGCAATCGTTTAGACCGCCTTCTTCATGGAGCCACGTCTTCAGAGGAATTTAGGGATTCATTACTTTCTTGATCTTTGGATTCCTCCTCTCGTATGGGAGAGAGTCTTCTTTTGGGGGTCTCATCAAGAGGCCTCCTAAGCTCTCTCCCCTCTTGGAGAGGAAAGGAAATCCCATAAGCATGAAGTTGTTGAGTAACTTCGGCTTGCAAAGCGGGGTTGCCCATAGCTTGTTGCAACCTAATGACAAGATAATTAACAAACATGGGGGCATCATCATCAACACCTTCATGTGCAAAATCAAAGCTATCAATGTTCATTCTACTCTCTTGGTTATTGTCAGCCATGTTAATTAAACTTATGTGTTTACTTAGTGTATGCTTTGGCAATTCAAAACCTTAGTTGCTACTCCTCTTAGCCTTTGAAAATAGGCACTTAAATATCTACACCCACGGCTCGAATTGGTTAATTATAGAGAGTAGTGGAGTGAGTCTAACTAGCAAAGTTGCCTTGGGATAGCTCCTTTCGGACTTCTTATGGCTCAATAATGCTAAAGCCGTAGGCAAGTCTAAAAAGACTCCATTATTAAGATCAAAGCTCCCGAGGTGTGCACCATATCCCACATAGTGGGATCAACAAAACCGATAATAGATCCCAAATTCCACTTACCCTAATATAATTAAGAAAATCAACCATTAATAGGCTACTTAAGGACCTCTCTTCTTAAGCAAGAAAAGAGAAACCAAATGCTCTGATACCAATGTAATGGAAATGGCCTATGAACTTTGAGAGTAGCAGAATTAGGAAATTAAGTGAAGCACTTTTCTGAGGTTACTTTGTGAGCATAGTGGGTGAACTTAATTAATGGTAGCAACATAAATATGGTACTTAGGTAACTTGGCATGAACAATACTTTTGCAAGAGAGACAGTTTAGAGAACATGACATTAGTTGAGGACCAGATTCATACGGAGCCGGTCCCCCCTCCAATAGGCATTTTTATTATAGTTTCTCCCATCAAGAGAGACTTGGTACAATACAATCTTTGTGTTCCTTGTGACCTAGGTGATGCAATGAAGATGGAAAGCTTCATGCATCACAAACATAGCATAAACTTTGTAGAAAGCATTAACTATCCCAAGCCTCAGTCCCAAGGCCTCAAACACCTTCGAAGGTGGAGAGAGCTAGCGGGGAATGAGGGTAGGGAAGAGGAAGAAGAAACATTCCATAGGAGAAAGAAATAGTTCCTCACATATCATCACTCTTCCTGCTAGCATACATAATAGCATAGTAATGAAGATGGAGAAGGTGGTAAGCTTAACATTGAAGCATGGCTCTTGGTTGGATTTGCATTCCATAGCCAAGAGTGTTGGTGTAGGCTCTCACTTCTCACAAGCTTGGAGAAGGAGGTGGAGTTCCTCAACTTTCACCAAGTGAGAATGAATCCACAAAACTAGTGTGTGTGTGTGTGTGTGGTGTATATCCCCCAGCACCCCCCTTGCTTGCTTGGGGTGAGTTGTAGCTTTTACACATGTTTCAAGCTCATTGGACCCCTCTCCCCCCTAGCCAATCTCATGCAGCATGCATTCAAGTACATGGGTAGTCTTCGGACAAGTGTCCTCCTTGCCCCTTAGAGAGAGAGAGAGCTTGAAAATATCTAGATATTTGTTGGATGGAGCTAGAAGCTCATTGGACCCCTCTTTAGCCCAACCAATAGCATTCAAGCACACCATGTGGTTAAGCATAGGGAGAGTCTGACATGTGTCCCATGTGCCCTTTGAAAAAGGGGTGCCCTTTGGGTGAGTGGAAAGTTAAGTCAAAGATTCCCCTAACTTTGTGACTTTCATGCATAGGAAGCTTCTCAAGCACCTTCCTCATTAAGTTTGTAGGGTCTCTTTTTGACTCGAGCACCTTACCCCCCATGTATGGGAAGCTTCTCAAGCACCTTCCTCATTAAGTTTGTAGGGTCTCTTTTTGACTCAAGCACCTTACCCCCCATTAAGTATGAAAAGCACCTGAAGTACCTTAGTCATCAAGCATGACAAGCACCTTAGCCAGCAAGTACGCACCTTAGTCATCAAGCACGACAAGCACCTCAATCTTAGGTCGGGTTCCCACCTCAAGCTCAGCCCTAGCTTGCCTAAGGTCAAAGGACTTTTAACACTAACCATTGGAGGTCTTTAATGAAGCTAACCCTAAGGTCTTTTAAGCTCCATTAGATGCACATTGCTCTTTGATAGACTACCTCCTTTTGGACCCTTATTGAGATGTAACCATCTCTCCTCTTGGTCCCCTGCTGAGGTAAGTCTAGAAGCATTTATTGCACATTTCTCTTTGATAGACCATCTCCTTTTGGACCCCTATTGAGATGCAACCATCTCTCCTTTTGGTCCCGTGTTGAGATAGGTCTAGAAGCATGTGTCTCTATTCTAATTCTTGTTCCCATTTATTCTCCCACATTAAATGATCAGTTTAATATGAGAAAATCATTTGGTAAAGTTAGATATTATATTTTATGACAGTTTGTTTCAGTGGTCTCCCCCTTTATCTGATTTTTGCCCCCTTTTGCCCTCTTTTTGACTTTTTTGATAAGGGTCCTTTAGGAGAAAGTGTTTCAATTACTGTCACCCTTCTACCTGCCCATTATCAGCTTAAGATTCCAAAAAGGTACATGGATCGCGATCCATGTTTGGCAAGATTTTGGAATGATACTTTGTGAGCTGGTCACACAAGGTACGGTGATGCTATTCCCCAGATCTTTTTGGATTTGATCAATTTCCTCTAAGTGAAAAGCAAGATTTTGTGTCTGCTTTGCGATTTTTTGCAAACAACTCCTTTTTTGGTATTTTGATCATATTTTTTCACTTTTTGTCCATGACTTCTTTTGGAAAAGTTGTTCGATTAGTTATCAGGAGTACACTGGTCAAATCTTACTGTCAGAACCTAGAACATGGATAGCGATCCATGTTGGGAAACATCTGGACATGAAATTTGGTTCAGTTGGATCCCTGCTTCTAGTTGATCCCAATTCTCATCCCTTTTTGAATTTGGACAAGTAAAAGTTCAGCTTTTTCCTATTTTTCCAAATTTGCAAGGTTTTGCTCTGCTCACCCCTATCTTTTGATTTTAATGACCTTCTAGCACTCTACTTCTGACGAAACTCAAGGTTCTGATGCCTGAGAGCCTGTTCTAAGCAAAGGAAACATTTTTTTCACATTTTGCCAAAAAGGTACATGGATCGCGATCCATGTTGGATAGGCAAAATGGAAGTTTTCTGCAAAGTCCGTTTCCAGCAAGTGTTTTTATCTCCTTTTTGAAGGCTAGGTTTGGTTCAGTTTTGAAGCTCTGACCATCACTTCTTCAACTTTTCAGAGTTAAGGTCTTCAACACCAAAATAAGGTTTTTGATAGTTTTTTCCGTGCTCCTTTTGGCCCCAAATGCTGGTGTAATTTGTTTCCTAACTTACTATAAATTGAAATGAATATGCAAACATAAATGAACTTAACAGTACAAAAATAATAGCCAAGTGTGTGGTGAAATAATCCTTTCCAAGCATGGGAAAATCAACGAACAAAATACTATCTTGTACTTCACTCACAGCTTTCTTTGCCCTTAAGGAGTAGAACTGGCTAGTCTCGGACTCCAATCTCTACCAAGCACTAAACCTACGTCTAACTGCTTCACTGTCTATGCATAAGTGGAACAGGTATCAAAAGCTTTGAACGGAGATTTTTTTTTTTTTTGGTACACTGAGTCACTCACCACCTAAGGATCGATTTCCCTGGCAGCGAGGTCGCCGCGACGAACGTCTGCAGCATAGCTCTTTTGTACTAACATAATGTCAATATGCAAGGAAGCGACTTGGGATGGGGCACGGAAACTTAATGAGAGTATCAATCTCATCAAAATGAACTAAGAGGGCTCCTCAATCTACTACAAAAGCAAATCAACCACTTCCTAGTCAGACAATCAGTATGCATTCAATCGCACCGCTCTAGGTCATCACGCCATTTCGGCATCCAAACGAATTTGGAATGCAATGCAACTTACGGAGAGGTATCACAACACCTAAGGGCTCAATCCTACCAAGTTATGTCACCATCTGGGAAGGTACATAAATCACAATCCATCACAAAAAATGTGCAGAAAATTGAAACAGAAGTACTCGAAAAGGTCCTCCTTAAGCACAGAAACACTTATCCATGGTCAAAACATCAAAAAACAACCATTTTAACCTTCAAATCAATGCATTTAGCTCACAAACAAAGCGTCATGAACCACAGTAGGATTGAAAATGCTTACACTTAGATTGTCCAGCAAGAGACAAGGAACTCAATGTGGTATTCGGAAGTGAACTCTGATTACCAGTCCAAGAGAAAAGAGGATTACAATTTGTAGCAGTAAGAGGCTCCCACAGTGCATGTTTTTTGAATCTTCAAGCTAATGATATCTCCTTAGTTCAAACTAAGGGTTTTGACTTAAAATTTAAGGCCATCTTCCCACTTACAAGGGTGTAGACTCAGAGAGGTTACATGGCTTTCTTCAAAAAATCGAGTAGTGTTTACAGGGTTTGGTGTGCATACGCCTGTATCCACCATATCCGCCAAACAGAATGTTAGGCCTACTAGCATCTTATCTCCATGTTATGCTAAAACCGAATCACTTTTCTATTCATGGTCATGGCCAAGTGTTGGTTATCTGTGATCCTAAAAGGCCTTCTTGGCCTTGGAGGGTGGTTGAACCACCCTCTAGAGAGCTAAAGTTTCTCGTTCAATTTGGATGGAGGCACCTTCTGATCCTGTGGGCCTGTGTATCTTCTTCTTGAAGACCTGCAAAAGATGTCGCTAATCTTGTGAATAGACGATGGGGCACCGCTCTAAGGCTAGATTCACACTTTGCGATGGAATAACAAAAAGCGTAAGTGAAAGCCATGAGTCATATGTTGATTGGGAGAGCAATTGTCTAAATGGCACATGCAAGTTCCAGGCTCTACACCCTCAAAACAAGAGCTTAATTAGGTGATCAAACTCAGCTCAAGAAAATGAGCACTTGATGGCAATGAGCTAACCATGTGAGCATTAAACTAGGCTTGGCAAAAATCTAGCAGGTGCAAATTACATACCCTTTGAAACCTCCTATTCCAATATGAATGCACCCTAAGAAGATTGTAAAGTTTGCCACCCAGACAAGCTCTTTTATTATACTTAGTTTGATACCCATGTCTGAATCTTAAATCATGAACCCAAGGTTGCATTCATGTATGTCACTAGTGTCTATGCAAGAGTGCTATCGGCCAATCAACGAATGTCAACTCACTGGACATGTTCCAAAGTGTTGCACTTGTCAACCCAGTGCTGATTGGCACCCAAGGAAGGCGATGTCTTGGGCAACACCGATGCTCCCACCCACCCATTCCACATACAAAGTGGACGCATGCAAAATTTGCAGAAGTTGGCACTCGAGCATCGTATAAGAAACTAGGCAACTAGGCTCTTCTGGATCCTCCTCCCAACCTCCCTTTATAGGTGGGCTCCTAGACCCTTGCCCTAGACGGATTCCCTGTCCACACTGCCTAGCCCGGCCATTGGCCGTAGTCCTTGCCTAGCCTAGTTCTTAGGGTACAGGACCCGTGTCCTGACATTACTTCCCCCTTAAAGAAGAGTTTTCATCCTCGAAAACAAAAGTGGGAAACTTCTTCTTAAGAATACTGATGTTCTTGTTATTGACGTCCCATAAGTGAGCCAGTTGTCTGTATGACCGATAATTGGTGCAATGAGGAGGTTCAATGAAACCAAGAGGAACATCTTGATTTTCAACATTGTTGTCCGTTTGCAACCACTTGGGTCAAAATGGTAACTCCATATATAACTCACTTGAGTGCTGTAAAGGAGGAACCACAACTAAGAGTTGTCCAAAGGAATAACCAGTTTTCAGATCTTCTGAAGGTACTGGAATAATGCAAGGAAACCTTGGCGTAACTTTCCATGCAGTTGTGAGCCAGATTTCCTACTCGCCTGAGTATCTTGAACAGTCTGTTACATGCTCATCCCTAATGAAGGTTACTTGCCAACATGCTCTGTCAACACAACTGGTAATTCCTTGACGTATGTAAGTATTGACACAATCTCCAACCCACCACAAGAGGTGTTCAAAGTCGAAAATCGTACTTAAGCAAATTCTAGAATAGGGAGAAACTCATCTATTTAGAAATGTGTATGCTCTTAGCAGATCCTTTAGCACAAGATTACTCTTTGTAATCTTTGTAATCTGCCTATCCCCTTGGATAATTGATAGTACTGAGGTGTGTTTTCCTCACGGTTTACAGACAGTCGTCCCAGATGACTTGTAAACGTGAAATCACAGTAGTGTTTAACATTGGTGAAGAATCAACAACGTCCGAAAGAACCATCGTGGTTAACTTGAAAAATTCCACAAACACCCAAACCGAGCCATGACCTCTATTGGTGATTAGTAGACTCAAAGGTAATCTCATAGAGATAGTGCACATAAAGTGCAAAATGCTTCATAAGCAACAACCTGTGGAATATGCATGCCGTTCCAAATCAGCCTTTGCTAAACACTAGGGCCCATAACACCTAGTGTGCATGCATTTAGCAAAAACAGATCCGAACCTGTATATCCATGGTGATCCTTGCCTTCAACTTGTGGAAAATGTGATGCACCTAGCACACATTAAAGAGGATTGTAAATAGTTTTGAAACGAAAGTAAATACTTTCAGTTGCAATCTTTTGCAAGCCTTGCTGAAATGTCTGAACCATAATAGAAGGTGAAATAGTGATCACGTCTAGGTACAAACAATGAAACTTTTTCATTTGCTATATGTGTAAACAACCATCTGTAATGTTGTTTAGCAATACTTGTACCTTAACAAGTCATTCTAAGTATCCGACAATTTCTGGCCACGAAATTGCTCCTGATACGTCGTGCTAAAAATGGTCTAGAAAACAGATGTGACCAGCACTTAGGGACTTTGTCGTGACACATATTTGAAATAGGGGCGCCAATGTCAGTCCCAGAGACTCATATTCGCCACATGTGGAATATGTCTCAACTAAGGATGTATGAAAAAGAACATCCTACAAGTACAAGATGTACTTGTGTGTGGAGGTAGCTCTAAACACTTTACGACAAGAGTGAGAGGGACCCTCATTCATTGCTCCACACTGGCTAAACCGAACTCCTTGAGTTCCTAGACCATGTTGTATCCCATGTGACAACATGTGCCAAATTGAACCCTACAAGTAGGTTCGTAACAGCATAAGGCAGAAAGATAGATTGGCTACTTGGCCGAAAATACTTTGTGCCGACATGCCCTTGGCATGACTCTGTAACATTCAAGCGTACTTATACGTCTTGAAAAACCAAGCAAAGCATACTAAAAATGGAATAACACCAATTCAATAGATGCGTACCTAGAGACTTGAACGTAATGTTCACTTACCCGTATTTGAATGGAGAGGAGCACATCCCCTACCTGAAAAACACACAGTATTGCACTGGGAACCTTGTTTGTTGCCTTTGCAACCTAAGCCCGTGAATTAGAATCTACGTAGTCAAATCCTTTGATAAGACTTCTTTGTAGAAACTGCTCAACTAGGCGATAACGGTAACCATCATAGTTAACCGTGTACAGGTTGATTGGAATCAACTTGAAAAGTGTGTTTGTCTGCTACCGCTTGGTAGATTGCGGAATTCTTTCCTTGAAAGTATAACCGAGAGAAATCAACGGTGATCCTCAATGCAGATCAAACGGTGATCCTTAATGCCTATGGGGTGATGTAGCAATCACCCGCCGGGTCTTACCCCAAAACAATATGTCCGTAGACACTCCGTAGTGCTATAGAGAGAGCAGGACATCCACACAAGTGAACTGCCTAGCTCTTGTGGACAACCATGCTGTCTCAACTGATTGCTGCATCTATACTTCCTTGTAGAGATCAGCTACTGTGAGTTGAAGATTTATCAAAAAATCAACTTGAGTGTCGCACTGAAAACACGTAGTGCAAAAATGACACTGTAAACATCCGTAATGACAAGACTCTTGCTTGTCCAGTAACGGCGATGTATACTTCCTTGGGTATGGCTTGAAAACAATCACCCAAAGAATGCCAATAGTTGGATCTTACCCTTGTCCTGACATCGGCTCTTAGCCTGTTTGGCTCATAGCCCTGATGCAAAATAGTGTTCAATCGACGAACCGATGAAGACTAATTTGAGTAGCATCTTAGCCACGTGCTAGCTGTGAGTTAGAGCACCTTGGCTCAAGTTGACTCACGAGCAGAATATGTAGCAAAAGCTTCTTAGAAGAGTTTCATTATTCTTGAAAGAAATAAGAAAAAGAGAGAAAAGAAGAGCATGTTGGGCTGAGGAACTTTCCTTAAATTTGTAGAGTGTGTGCCCAGAATGTCTGCTCTTAGACATCTTATGCGTGAAGTGCAGCTTATCCTATAAGCATTCCACAATCTGTCTGTATGACGCTCTCATCGAGAGCGGCAACAGAAAACACAAGTTAAATCTTGACCGTCTACCGTGTAGGGTCGTGACTGTATGAGGATGACTTGAAAGGGGCACCTTGCCGGTGAATCGAGACGAAATTGTAGATTCTTTTTAGTATTGTTGAGTGTTGATAGCAACCAACAATCCATCCGCACTCTGTCCTTGACAGAGTTGCGAGTGTGTTAGCGAAAGCGTAATGCATGAAGCGGCAGAATTGAATTCACGTCCCTAGCATGCCTTGCATAAAGAATGGTAAGCCCTTGCGCATAGTGATGGCCTCAAATGTGAGAACCAAAATTGTAAGTATCTTGCAGAATTTAAATTGGTAGGGATTCTGTGAGCTGATATCCCCTATTTTGCCCATTCCCTGAAGCCGTGCTTCCTAGAAAATTGCCAAAGCACTTTGCTTTGCACAATGCTGTAATTGCCAAGTAAAGTGGAAATAGGAAGAAACATGAAAAACTTCAACTTGGCTAACCTGGTCGTTGTTGCTGTAACCAGTTTTCATGAAAGTTGGGAGAAAAACTCCATCCAAAACGGCCCATAGCCATATCTGCACTGACGCCCTCGCATTAGGAAATTTTGGAGGTCATTTGGAGGGCCATATGAAGAGAGAGAAAAATAGAGCGCGTCCAATGAGCATGAAGGCTACGTTACGTAGAAAAGTACCTGGAAAGACTCAAAAAATAGGAAAATAGCATAAAACTTTCACGAAACTAGGATTGTAGCATAGTAATTTCCTTACTTTTACCGAGCTTTTAGGTGCTTGCGTGTGGTCCCACTTCTGATATTCTCTCATGGTCATTAACGTACTGGAGGGTGACCATTAAGCCCGCACAAGATATTGGAATTTTAAAACACTTTCCCTCCATTAGAATGCTTTCAAAGTGAATCTCCCTCCACTAAAGCTTTTCTCTGAGAGTTATGGCATCCACGTCTTCTCGCCCAAGAGCCTCAAGGTGTTTACTGTCTCTCACACCAACAAACAACAACGGCACTTTGCCTAGAAGGCCAAGTAGTAGCATATCCTCAATTACAATACCAGCTTCAATAAGTGCAGACAACCAATGGGTTGGACAAAGGATAAACAAAGGTTCATGGGTCCTCATGCAACCAAGAAGACCCAAGAGGTTTAGTGGTATCAACGTTTACCGCTCAGCATGGAAGGCAAGGGTGTTGGATTTCAAAGTTGAGATCGGCAAAAGATCTGTAAAGGAAGTTCTTGTTCAGCATGTGTTTACCCATCCAGAGGTGATAGCAAACGGTGGAAATGTATCAAATATACATCAACCACGTTGCAATTGTAAGTACTCTTGACATGTGAACTTACTGATACTCTCATTATAACTTTTCTTATATATTTTGCAATGTTTCTCCCGCTTGTTATGAGTAATGTCTCTACTCTTCACAACTCAATTACATTAGATTTGTCATTTGTACTTATTGATACTCTTAGTTTAACTCTTCTTATATATATTGCAGATGTTTATCCCTCTTCTTATGAGCAATGGGAGCGTGTGGAGTGCATAATAGGCCTCTTCCATGTTGTACATGCCCATATTGGTTCTCTACAGTATTCAGAGAGGAGCAGCAAAAGATTGACTGATGAGGGAATCTTTTTTTATGACCACTTTTACCAACTCAGATCAGGCAATAAGAATGGCATGTTGGTGAAACTGCCTCTACCGACCGATTGGAACACTGTGGACTGGCCAGTTCCCGAGGAAACAATGGTGGAGGCAATGCGAAGTAAGCTCTACAAGGATATACAAAGGTCTCTACGTAGCTCTATTCCTACCAAACTGGTTCGAATTGCAAACTTTTGTCCTGTTGCACTCTTCATAGAGCTGTTTCATAGCTACAACATCAGAGTTACAAAAACTATGTTCATGTGCAAGTCATTTCAGCAGTCATCCTGTGACAAACTTCTTGACAAAGGATGGTATGCAAAGGAAGAGATTGGTTTACGGTGCGAGGTCGCGCTTGATACTCTAGTTGTCAAGTACATGATTGCAAGCCAATCACTATTACTCTCATTTTGGTATATGCGATCACAAATGCTAAACGGTAAGTACATTCCTATGGACCAAGTTTCTGCAGGTTTGGAAGATAATCCTACTGTGGATGTGGAAGTGATTGATAAAGAGAATGGCCTACTATTGGTGGTTACAATAAGGGAGCTATGCAGTCTTCAGCATTTACGAAATGACATCATTGAAGAGTCAATGGACAAGGAACTATCAGATTTTTCCTTTTTCTTAGCTGGCCGTAAGGTGATGCGGCAAAGAGAAAAAGATATTTTGTGCAAAGAGTTGGATGGTCGGGTTGAAGTAGTGTCAATGTAACAGATATTCTTGTAAACCCAAGTGTATACAAATGACTTTCAAGACATGAAGTTTATTGAACTCATTTTTCAATTGTGCCCTGTGAAAAAGTGTGCTTGAAATACATTTCTTTACCACGTCAAATCTCTCTCTCTCTCTCTCTCTCTCTCTCTCTCTCTCTCTCTCTCTCTCTCTCTCTCTCTCTCTCTCTCTGTCTATATATTATATATATATATATATATGTTAGACAAGACAAAGACAGATAGAAGAATCATCTTAATTCATTAGAAAGTACAAACTCGTCCGTGAACAATGGACTGAGATACAATTTCTGTAAGTATGGAATCAGAATGTCTTCAAGGTAAAAATCGAAGGAATGCCCTTCGAAAGA
The DNA here is from genome assembly GCF_014529385.1 of Adiantum capillus-veneris. NCBI lineage: Eukaryota > Viridiplantae > Streptophyta > Polypodiopsida > Polypodiales > Pteridaceae > Adiantum > Adiantum capillus-veneris. The sequence continues at coordinate 92,671,772 of NC_140934.1, forward strand.
AGGTGGTGAGATAGTTGTTCCCGGCGGATTTAGTTCTCCCTTTTCGGGAGTATCATCAATTAGTAGTGTATTAGTTGCATCAAAGGGTACACCGATTTGGCTAAACGGTTTGTACAAAAGAGGTAATCCTGGTTTTTTAGGGTGGTAGTGGCCCTCAACAGTAACGCATTTTCTTTGATCATACAAAAAGGCAAAATATGACGTGTGAGCTTGGCATACACTGCAAACTATTGCAACTAGTGGCGATAAGTTTTGCCTTTGCATTGAAGACCATATGCCAACTCTGAAGCGCGGAAGAAGAAACTCAATAAACTCCTTGGTTCCTGGACGAACCACGACTCGACAAGTTCCCATCCGAAACGTTTGCAAATCCTCAAAGGGTCCTCTGTCACCGAGAGGCACCCGCATCAGCAGCAATCCATTGACGTCCAAGATAATCAACCTCTGTAAAAGTTGACAAGTACATATAAGTAGTTAGAAGCTGAACATATTTTGCCATACTTGAATAGACATTACCGGAACAACCGTATCTACAGGTAGCAAGGGTCCATTCTGGGTCTCTGTAGTGTTCATGTCGTTGTTGCTCTCCTCCACTTTATCTTCATAGTCATCATTCAGATCTTCATCAGGGGTCTCCCCCATGGCCCTTTCTGCCTGATTCAAGGTTGATCGGCTTGCCTCATACATCCTTCCCTGATCCATATCATTTTGCTCATCCCTAGGCCTGCTTTCCTCATCCATAGCCTTTTGCTCATCTATAGGCCTGCTTTCCTCATCTTCGGTTTCAGCCATAGGCTCTTTTGGCTGTTCCACAGGCTGACTTGGCTCTTTCATTGTCTCCTCCGGTTGAACCTTAGCAGCTTCCATATGCTCATTTGTCCTTTCCTCATCCTCGACTCTTTGATCTTCTGCTGATATGACACCCTCGGCCCGATGCGATTCCACTGTATCGGATGTAGGGGTTTGTCGTGGTGGCACGTCATGTTTTGTAAGATCAATAGTGCGCTCATCCAAGCCGCTATCTTCAAGCTCTCTAGGGCTAGACATAGTAAGCAGGTGTTGTATTAAACTTACCCGGTATCTTTGCAAATAATCATATGTGTAGTTTTTTAAAGCACTCTGCAAAATTGAAAGACCACATGATGAGAATTCTTTTATAGACTAAACCAAAACTAACTGAATGCATTGCAAAATGGGTACCTTAGTCATGAAAGGTTTTAATGCAAAGTAGCTTTGCAGGACATATTCTGCATGGAGAAGACATCTCCAGCCGCAAGAATTCCCATCGGTTTGATTTGGGACAGGTACTTCTTTGATTGTGGCCTTGTATAGTTCATACCTTCCACATAGCTTGCCATAGGCAAGCAACAACCTCTTTATACAACTGCACAAGGCAATGTCAAGATGTTAGCATGAGGCTTCAAATTTACATGGATATCTATAATAAACACTTTCTGACACAAAACACTTACAGCCTAATTTCAAGGTGGGTTCCTTTTATTGAATTGAACACCCACACTGCTGGTTGGTCAACATCAAGGCATATGAGACTCCAGTGATGGTTGTTCTCATATGGGAAGATGATCACAGTAACTTCCAGCATAGCACAGTGGCGAAACCAGCTCTCAAAGGTCCCAGATGGACTATTCTTTTGTCTAATAATTACAGACATTTGTGGATCAAGGAGAAACACCTCTGTGTGAGTGTGCAATGGGAGTTGACTTTTGATCAGGCTGCAGAGACTCTACCTGAGTTAGCAAACCTATTATCTGAGTTTTCAAAGCTAGCAAGATAGTAACACTTACTTAAGACAAGCATAGATAATTGTGTCTGAAATCTGAGCATCTGGATTCTGCAATAAATCAATGTCCACCTTTTCCAGAGCTAGGTTTCTGGTTCCATCTACAAATGGTATCTCTGCAAGCAAACCATTCTTCATTGAAAGTAGAGTTTCTTGATTCATTGCCTCTATAGACAGGGTCACATTGCACTCTGTTTGTTTCTGGGACTCCACTGCTACTTTTGCTTTCTCCTAAAGCTCTGCTTCCCTCATTTCCTCTGTTTGGCGAGCAATACTCTCTGCCTTTGCCCTTGTATTCACATCATGTGTGACATCTACAACTGTGAGCTGAGGCACTAGCTCCGGGGGGTATAACAAAATTTCTCTCATTTTCTTATCCTTGCAGACATTGGGGACCAGCAGTTTGTCATACCTCCACCTTATTCTTTTCAATGTCTCACTATCTTTGTCCATTATAGTAACCCTGTGGGCATGGGCTGCAACAATGGTCATGTCACTGAAGTACTCCAGTAGGAAGTCCTCAGCTGCTTCCTGTAGAG